>NC_084994.1:19005307-19109444 GCF_963854185.1 Sardina pilchardus | reverse complement strand
CAATATCAGTATAACTTAATCGGATATGTCACTTGAAAGTAGGTAGTAGTGTCCTAGAAAGACCCGGGACAGACTTACAGCTATGGAGAGTGTTTTGTTCTTGTGGTCAAAGTTCATATGGCCAGCATATCCTCTCTGTGCCAGGGTCATGTCAAAGTAGTACTTGCAGCGCAGTGAGTAGAAACTAGAGAGAGAGAGAGAGAGAGAGAGAGAGAGAGAGAGAGAGAGAAAGAGAGAGAAATCGCATGGATAAGTCAAATAAAACCAACCACCATCCAACCGCCATGGACACCCAAGTTTAGCAAGAATTCTTCTCACCCCCTGAGCCTGGTGAAGGTTCTCTGCCTCTGCTGGCCAATGGCGGCGATCATCTCGCCAAACTGCTTCAGGCTTCGCACTTCCCTGACAGCAGTGTTGTACTTCTGTGAGGCTTCCTGGTATTCCCTATAGGAGCACAAGGTCATCTCTATTACTTCCTGGTATTCCCTATAGGAGCACAAGGTCATCTCTATACTAGTTCTCCAGCAATACACAACAGCACCAGCAGAATTATGAATCTTCCTGGTATTCCCAAGGAGCACAAGGTCATTACAGAGCTACCACAGGTGTATTACAGAGTGTCCAGGTAAGTGTGGATACCTGACGATGAGCTACCACAGGTGTATAACAGAGTGTCCAGGGAAGTGTGGATACCTGAGGATGAGCTGGTACAGGTGTATTATAAAGTGTCCAGGTAAGTGTGGGTACCTGAGGATGAGCTGGTGGTCCCCCTGCTGCTGCTGCTGGGTGCTGATGACGGTGCGCAGGCGGGTCAACTCCACGTCCAGACTCCTCGCCGTCCGCCTCACCTCCACACGCTCTGGACAAAACTCCGAGGCCTTCGCTACGGATTCCTGACACACACGCACACACACACACACACACACACAGACACACAGAGACAGACAGACACACACACACACAGACACACACACACACACAGACACACACACACACACAGAGACACACACAGACACAGAGACAGACACAGAGGCAGACACAACTCATTACCAGTCATGCTGAAAATGAATGTGCTGGTGCTGGTGGAGCACTGGTGGCTGAGTGCCATAAACTCCAACATGTCCACTGTGACCGCTGGTACCTGGAGCTCCTGCTCTTTCTGTTGCAGGTTGGTTTTGAGAGCCTGGATGTTGCTGACGTGGGCTTTGCGCTTCTCCTCGTAGTGTTTCCTGTGGTGCTTACACTTCTCCACCTCCTGATCACACTTGTTTAGTTCCTCCTGCATCATATACACACACACACACACACACACACACACACACACACACACACACACACACACACGTGAGGTCAAAAGGACTTACAAACACATAGCAACACATTTCAATTTCATTTTCATTTCACTTATGGAGCACCAAAACATATTAAACATACTGTTATACCGTGTTAAACATAATAAGGAAGCAGACACACACCAATATGGATAGCGTCCATCAACCAGAGTTATTTTCTTCCTTCACAATAACTTCCCAGCATGCTTTGCCAGTAGGCTCTACGCACCCTGATTGGCTCGGCCTCCTCGGCCGCGCTACTCATGAGCTCCCGGTGGCGCTGGTAGTTCTGCTCCGCCTCCGACGCCACGCTCCGCACCTCGGTCAGCCTCTTCTCGGCCTCCGCACACTTCTGTCCAGACGCGGTCAGCTTTGCACGGATCTCCTCCAGCTCCTCCTCCTACAGGAAGCAGAGGACAGAGAAGATCGATATCGGGCTCTTCTCATTCGTCTTTTTTATCTATCCTCCCTTTCTTCCTTCCTTCCTTCCTCGGTCCTCCGGCTCGTTCCCACTGATCTATAAAAGAACGGTGGGTGGACTATCCCATTGTTGCCGCCCCATCATTCTTTATCTAGATCAGTGGGAACGAGCCGGAGGACCGAGGAAGGGAGGATAGATAAAAAAGACGAATGAGAAGAGCCCATTGTGTCTTGTTTTCATGTCAGTATATTGACTACGTGCTTTGCAGCTTTTTAGGATGTGCCACATTGTGTTTTTACTAATATACCAGTAATATCCCTCCTCATGATAAAGAGGTTTGAGTGAGGACAAGTTCATCGCAGCTTCCTGAGTTCAAGAACCATTACCGGGAGGACAAAACAAGCACACAGACAAACTGGAGTTTTGTTTTAGGTCCATGTCGCCCCACTTAACTGACCAGTGGGAGCAGGTCTTCAGACTGGGGTTCCTCCACATTTTGCAGTTCGCTGATCTCCAACTGCAACCTCCTGGACTGGTCCTGTAAAAGAGGACTCATCAGTGCACACACAGACACACACACACACACAGTAGGGATGCAGTACAGTACAGTGCGCCGCTCGCGGTTCGAGATGTATCACACTGTTTGGGTCCCGGTATTTTTATTTATTTATTTATTTATTTTTTAAAAACAGCGCCCCCTGGTCCCGGTATTTTAAGATAGAAAAAAAGCCCACTGATTTAAACAATTAACTCATTTTCCCAGTTTGAAGTGGGGGCTTTGGGACAACTCCCAGGAGGAATGTTTTGACGACACTCAACATTGTGAACACTCAATATGTTCATCTATATCACCTAACAGCACTCGACGGACAATGCGGTATCTAGCTTTCTAATATCTACGGCTAAAGGCATCAGTGTGACTGAGAAAGGAGGAGGGTCAGAGGTGAAAGGTCAACCTTGACTTTGGTGCGCTCGTCATAGGCGGCCTTGAACAGGGCGTTGCTCTGGCGGATCTCAGAGTCAAGCGTCTGCTTGTTCTGACGGAGGCGTGACAGATCCTCTCGCTGGTTCTCGAGGGCCGCCCGCAAATGTCTGCACGAAGGAAGATCATAACGGCCAACACAGAGGCAGGCATAAGTGATCTACATTTCAGAGTCTGTTGAAATCTTCTGTTCCCCAACATTTTCTTTCTTTCATATGTCTTTTTATTGAGTTTTTCATCACAATGCAAAACACACAATTCATTAAGAGTTCAACACAATCTTCCAGCCCACTGCCCACAAACCCCCACCCCTACCCTCCCACATTCTCATGGAGACAAAGGAGAAAAGAAAGGAAAAAAAAAAAAAAACAAGAGGGTTGGGGTCCCCACCATTTTACATAATCCT
Source organism: Sardina pilchardus (assembly GCF_963854185.1). Classification (NCBI taxonomy): domain Eukaryota; kingdom Metazoa; phylum Chordata; class Actinopteri; order Clupeiformes; family Clupeidae; genus Sardina; species Sardina pilchardus. The sequence goes on along the minus strand of NC_084994.1, from coordinate 19,106,304 downwards.
GAGAATATCACAATGTTGGGGGGGTTAACTAATCCCAAAAGCCTTCATAAGTATCGGACATTGAAAACATTATAAATGTTCACATCATGTCCACATTTTGTGTTCACACACACACACACACACACACACACACACACACACACACACACACACACACACACACACACACACACACACACACACACACACACACACACACACACACACACACACACACACACACACACACACACCTGATCTCTTCCTCCACGTCTCCGCTCAGGTAAAGGGCCCTGACGTGCTTTTCCACAGAGAAGCTGCGGTTGGTGAAGACTTGGTCGCCGCTCTCAGTGAAGGCCTCCCTGCAGTTTTGGGGAGGCCGGCCACCCTGCATCACCCTTCTGGCGTCGCTCTCCCTCTACACACACATATTCAGTCACACAGAGTGCCCCAATCTGAATGACGGTGCAGTCATTTAAATGCTGATCTTTTGAAGTGAGCAATATGACTCCTGAATGAAGCAGCTGTGTGGCGTTTGGAAGCATTATGCTGCTCCAGCTATGTTTGTGGTTTAGTATCTTATCAGCATCAAATAAGCAAATACAGTTTTCCCTCTTTCCCTCGAAATAAACTGGGCTCCAATAGGGCTCGGGTACACGCCTTGCATTCTAGGAATATTGCCGCCATGTTGGTAGCGCACCGAACGTAATATCCATTCAATCAGAGGCAGGAATCAATGTTTCAGAAGTTTCTCACACACACAGACACACCTTAATGAGCAGTATGGTCTCAATTCCCCTCATGTCGATCAAACAGTTGGCCACATTGGGATCATCGATCTCCAGGGACTGTAGCACACTGGGGTAGAGTGGGTGATTGACAGCCCTAGAGGTCAAAGATCAACCAGGTAGAGTCAGCCACCTCAAAGAATTGTGATACAAGACAAGTTTGATAAACATCATCAGATATCCATTAGGAAAGGTGACTGTGTCCGTCTGTGAATTATGATACAAGACAGGTTTGGGCGGTTCATAAAAAATCAGATACCCATCAGGAAAGGTGATTGTGTCTGTCTGTGAGTGGCACAAATAAACAACAAACATAACTTGTTTGCAACCAGTTTAGGAAAAAAGTACATTTAACATGTAATATGGGGGCATGTAACATGTAGGGGCAGCCGTGGTGTACTGGTTAGGGCTTCAGGCTTGTAACCGAAGGGTTGTCGGTTCATTCTCCGACCAGTCCACCACGGCTGAAGTGCCCTTGAGCAAGGCACCTAACCCCTCACTGCTCCCCGAGCGCCGCTGGTTGGGCAGGCAGCTCACTGCTCTGGGTTAGTGTGTGATTCACCTCACTGTGTGTGTGCTGTGTGTGTTCACTAATTCGGTTAAATTGGGTTAAACGCAGAGCAACAAATTTCCCTCACGGGATCAAAAAAGTATATATTCTTATTCTTATTCTTATATTTATTTGGTGTACAGACCTCCGGGTGATGTCGTAGCACACATCGCTGAAGTGGCTGACTATGATGGTGGGTCTCCTGTCCCTGAGGTATCTCTTTGTGATCGCCTGCAGCTGGCGCTCGTCTCCGTGGTTGTCACAACAGAAGGCGGTCATCAAGCTCTTCAGGCAGGTCTCAACGGCCAGAGCCAGAGACGGGTCCTTGAGACGGATACAGTAACCTACAAAACAACAAGGTCATTAGTGTGTGTGTGTGTGTGTGTGTGTGTTATTACTGTTGCTGTTGTTATTGCTATATTGGTTAACTGTGTAGTATTTCCTGAAGCTCATTTCTATGGGTCAATGGTTGTGTGTGTGCATGTGTGTGCGTGCAATATTACCTGTGTATGAAAGGTGTGCATCTGTGCGTGTATATAATTGATGTGAGTGTGTGTGATGCAAGGTGTAGGATGATATTTGTATATATTTGGTGTGTGTGTGTGTGTGTGTGTATATATGATAACTGATGTGAGTGTATGTGATGCAAGGTGTAGGATGATATTTGTATATATTTGGTGTGTGTGTGTGTGTGTGTGTATATATGATAACTGATGTGAGTGTGTGTGATGCAAGGTGTAGGATGATATTTGTATATATTTGGTGTGTGTGTGTATGTGTATGTGTGTGTGTGTGTGTGTGTGTGTGTGTGTGTGTGTGTGTGTGTGTGTGTGTGTGTGTGTGTGTGTACGTGTGTGTGTGTGTGTGTCTTCCTAACCCAGTGGTCCGATGGGTTTCTTCTGGAACATTCCCTTGCCGTAGGCCTCGTCGATGGCGCTGAGCAGGGCGGGCATGTTCTCCCCGAAGCGCCGGATCTGATTGGTGCGGCTGGCCTCCAGCTGAAGCAGGCCCTGCTCCTTGGAGCTGCAGCAGCGCTGCAGCATCTGCTCCTCACGCCTACAGCACGGGACCAGCCACAGGAAGTGTGAGGGGACAGCACAACAGACCCAGATAAATAAACATCGACTGGATAAATATCCTACAGCATGGGACCAGCCACAGGAGGCGTGAGGGAACAGCACAACAGACTCAGATAAATAAACATCGACTGGATAAATATCCTACAGCAGGGGACCAGCCACAGGAAGTGTGAGGGAACAGCACAACAGACTCAGATAAATAAACATCGACTGGATAAATAACAGCACAACAGACCCAGATAAATAAACATCGACTGGATAAATAACAGCACAACAGACCCAGATAAATAAACATCGACTGGATAAATATCCTACAGCAGGGGACCAGTGACAGGAAGTGTGCCGTGAGGGGACCGCACAACAGACCCAGATAAATAAACATTGACTGGATAAATAACAGCACAACAGACCCAGATAAATAAACATCGACTGGATAAATAACAGCACAACAGACTCAGATAAATAAACATCGACTGGATAAATAACAGCACAACAGACTCAGATAAATAAACATCGACTGGATAAATAACAGCACAACAGATCCAGATAAATAAACATCGACTGGATAAATAACAGCACAACAGATCCAGATAAATAAACATCGACTGGATAAATAACAGCACAACAGACCCAGATAAATAAACATCGACTGGATAAATAACAGCACAACAGACCCAGATAAATAAACATCGACTGGATAAATAACAGCACAACAGATTCAGATAAATAAACATCGACTGGATAAACACCCTACAGCAGGGGACCAGCGACAGGAAGTGTGAGGGAACAGCACAACAGATCCAGATAAATAAACATCGACTGCATAAACAAACAAATAAAAAAAACAATACATAATGGATAAGGCTGTAGAAAATACGCATGGTATTGTGTAGGTTGACCTGTGACCTGGGGCCCGTTGCACAAAAGCAGAATTAAGACATCCGGGATAAGTTACTGAGCCGCGATCACTGAATCCTAAACAAGAGCATACCGGCTGAATTGGTTGCACAAAGACCAATCCAGGATCAGCAGACACGGATTCATCAAGCCAGGTGTAAGTTATTCGGTGTATGTGCGCGTTCTCGTTTCTCCCCCAAATAATCACGGTTGGAATAAAAAAGACGCGAAAAATAGCGTCATGCACACAAAGTGAACAACCGCTTTTGATATAGACTAACAACGAGGTAAAGTTTTACTTTTTTGAATGGGGGATCATGATTATTTCTGTTACATAGCGGGAGTAGGTGTGGCAGATCAACTGAATGCAAATTTACGTATGCACCCACGTGTGAGAGCTTACTTGTCTCGGCACGCAACGTCATTAAGGAAGCGCTTTGCCACCGCAAAGATGCACAAAGTATCTTAATTTGTCTTAAAAGCCGAATTAGTTGAAAACACCTTCGAAAAATGTCCCCTCCACTTCCAATCAACTACTAGCCTACAGCAGCCTATTCATCAAACATCTGTCAAAAAAGAAGCAAACAACGAGTAGGCTATGTTATTAATTATAAGGCCACCATAATTTAAATGACATCCATATGGTATTAGGCAGACATTCTGCTGTGTTTTGCGAGTAAATGCATGTAGCAAATAATATATAAATGGAATCTACAGCTCTTTAAAAAAAAATCACGTGGAGGTCTCATTTGAATGACAGCTAGCTGAACCAATCAGATAATGTAATTACCATTAGAATCAACTTATCTTGGATGTTAGCCTGGTCAGGAGCAGGCTAGCTCCACAGAATAAATCGCCATGGTAACTTATACCATAACATATCCTGCTGCCCCCTATCCCGCTTTTGTGCAACTGGATCACGGATAAATTGAGCCAGGATAACCAAGATATCCCGGGTTAATCCCTTATCCTAGTTTTGTGCAATAGGCCCCTGTTCTCATGAGAGTGGTGTTGTGGAGGTTATGTAGGTTGACCTGTGACCTGTTCTCATGAGAGTGGTGTTGTGGAGGTTATGTAGGTTGATCTGTGACCTGTGGGGTGTCCTACGAAGCTCGATTAGTGGCTTAGCGAGGTATGTTGCGCTCAAAACCAGGGTATGCTGTCATACGAAAGTGGATTTGTTTTAGCGTCGCTGTATCACCATGGTGTCTTATGCTCGCAACCAAACCTGGTCGGGAGCGGGTTATGTGCTTAGTTATAGCTCAAATTGTGAAATATCACCGCCCTCTGACCAATTCTAACCAATCCATTATCTTGAAAACAAAGTTATCTCTCTTGTGCTAATCTGTCATACTTTGAACAGGTTCAGCCCCGCCTCTGCAAACATTTTGAATCTCGAAGGCGCTTTTAACTATGTTGTGCGTGCAAATATGTCACTACTATAGACATGCATGCCATACAATATCTGATGACCATCAACTTTTTGATGTTATAGGTTAGACACTAAAAAAGACCACCCTAGATTTCGCTACCGCTCATAAATGCGGAAGTAATCGTTTTTAAACCTAGGCTGTCTTGTGCGTCTCCACGTTTCCCGATTGGTCAAAATCACCCCAACCACGAGAACGCGCACAGATCTGAGCTGAAAGCCTAGTTTGACAAATTTATCACATACCTGCTGTCGTAGGATAACTTAACTTAATACCCGAGTTAAGGCTTTGTGTGCAGCCTCGATATGTCTAGATAACCTAGATTTGTCTAACTTGCTTCGTAGGACACCCCACTGTTCTCATGAGAGTGGTGTTGTGGAGGTTAAGTAGGTTGATCTGTGACCTGTTCTCATGAGAGTGGTGTTGTGGAGGTTACGTAGGTTGACCTGTGACCTGTTCTCATGAGAGTGGTGTTGTGGAGGTTATGTAGGTTGACCTGTGACCTGTTCTCATGAGAGTGGTGTTGTGGAGGTTATGTAGGTTGACCTGTGACCTGTTCTCATGAGAGTGGTGTTGTGGAGGTTATGTAGGTTGACCTGTGACCTGTTCTCATGAGAGTGGTGTTGTGGAGGTTGACCTGTGACCTGTACACATGAGAGTGGTGTTGTGGAGGTTACGTAGGTTGACCTGTGACCTGTTCTCATGAGAGTGGTGTTGTGGAGGTTATGTAGGTTAACCTGTGACCTGTTCTCATGAAGGTGGTGTTGTGTAGGATAACCTCTGACCTGTTCTTATGAAGGTGGTGTTGTGGAGGTTATGTAGGTTGACCTGTGACCTGTTCTCATGAAGGTGGTGTTGTGTAGGATAACCTCTGACCTGTTCTTATGAAGGTGGTGTTGTGGAGGTTATGTAGGTTGACCTGTGACCTGTTCTCATGAAGGTGGTGTTGTGTAGGATAACCTCTGACCTGTTCTCATGAGGGTGGTGTTGTGTAGGTTATGTAGGTTGACCTGTGACTTGTTCTCATGAGGGTGGTGTTGTGTAGGTTACGTAGGTTGACCTGTGACCTGTTCTCATGAGAGTGGTGTTGTGGAGGTTATGTAGGTTGACCTGTGACCTGTTCTCATGAGGGCGGTGTTGTGCAAATGACCTCTGACCTGTGGTTGTGCAGGGTCTCCGTGGCAACGGTGATGGCCTGCTGGATCTGCTCCAGCTGCTGGTTGAGGGCGGGGTCGCGCTGCGCCAGATCCTCCAGCTCCAGCTGCAGCCCCGCCAGCCGCACCTCACGCGCCTGCCGATCCGCCACCGACGCCTGGCTGATGCTGGAACACCAACATCAGGGTTCATACACATTTCCACCAGAGAATTTCCATGACTTTTCCATGACTTTTCCATGATTTTTTCACAAATTTACATGACCTTATATTTCTCAAAACCTCACATCAACTTGTGCTACATTAATAATAGATATGATGCGTGAGATAACGGGATGGTAGGAATTCTCTCAAAACGTAAAAATTTGCCAATCGGTTGTGACGCAAGTGTGAGACATGATGACCTGCCCAAATGAGATATGTTTCTGAGTTGAATTGGATGAAGCAAATTTCCATGACTTTTCCAAAACTTTTGGGGTGTTTTTTGTTTTCCAAAACCTTTCCAGGCCTGGAAATTGGCATTTTCAAATTCCATAACTTTTCCAGGTTTTTAAAAACGTATGAACCCTGCAATATGCACCGGCACTTAGAAACCAGTCGTGTATCATTTGAGGCCTCCTGACCTTAGACCCTCTACCAAAACATGGCAGACACCAAGGTTACACCTGAAGTTTTCCTCTCAGAACTCCTCAGCTCGTCTTCGCCCATCCACACCAGGTGGATGCTACACACCTGAGGTCTTCCTCTCACCTGAGTTTCAGCTCGTCTTTGCCCGTCCACACGCCAGGTGGATACTACACACCTGAGGTCTTCCCCTCACCTGAGTTTCAGCTCATTTATGCGCTTGGTGAGCTGCTCTTGGTCCTTCAGCAGGTCACGATGGTGGCTCTTCAGTTTGTGGTAGTCGGCCTGAGGAGAGAGGGATACAAAACATTTGATTTTTAGAATAGAATAGAATAGAATATATACTTTTTTGATTCCGTGAGGGAAATTCGTTTCTCTGCATTTAACCCAATTTAACCGAATTAGTGAACACACACAGCACACACACAGTGAGGTGAATCACACACAGGTGAATTTTTTGCATGTGTGTGTGTGTGTGTTTGTCTAGTTCAGTGCCTGTGTGGGTTTGGAATTCATCACAGGTGGTCCGTGGCTTGCCATCTACACTAGTTGTGGATGGTTATTATCTGTGATTGTACCTATCGCTTCCATGGATGGAGTATCATTATGAGTTTGTGTGTAGGATTATGTTTGTGTGTATGTGTGTGTATACACAGTGTGTGTGTGTGTGTGAGTGTTTATGTGTGTGAGCTGCTCACACCTCTGTGTGTATGTGTGTGTGTGTGTGTGTGTGTGTGTGTGTATACACGGTGTGTGTGTGTGTGTGAGTGTTTATGTGTGTGAGCTGCTCACACCTCTGTGTGTATGTGTGTGTGTGCGTGTGAGTGAGTGAGTGAGTGAGTGAGTGAGTGAGTGAGTGAGTGAGTGAGTGAGTGAGTGAGTGAGTGAGTGAGTGTCAGTGAGTGAGTGAGTGAGTGAGTGAGTGAGTGAGTGAGTGAGTGAGTGAGTGAGTGAGTGAGTGAGTGAGTGAGTGAGAGTGAGTGTGCGCTGCTCACACCTCTGCAGTTCTGACGGCTCGGCTGCGCTCCTGTGCGTCCCCGCGTAACTGGGCTCCCTGAGGCTGCAGCTGCTGCAGACGCTCCGTCACCTGCTCCAGCTGCCCCTGCTGCTGCCGGAACTTTCTCTCCGCCTCCGCGACCTTGGCCTGCACAGAGGTCATTACGACATGTGTCACGTTTACAGGTTTGTGAGAGCAAACGGCAGTTACAAACACGCAGTAGCACTGGCAAACCACTGGTCGAAGCTGCAAAAATAATCAAATGTTGGCTTAAGTTGTTTCGTTTGTGTTAAGTTGTTTTGTTTAAGTTGAACTTATGTAAGTGTAGACAATGGTTACATGGGCAACCACATGGGATCACTGCAAAGTTCTGATAAATTAAGTAAATGAGGAATGAAGTTGTATAAGTATAGTATATATATATTAGGGCTGTCAACGAATATTCTAAATTCGAAGTTATATTCGAATATTTTTAAAAATCAGACATTCGATTATGAAAATGCATATTCGAATGTGTAAAAACACACCCGCAGTAGCAGAGGATCAGGGACAGGTGACAGGAGCCGCATGAGCACAGTCATTATTGAAAGTTGACTTCATTGGAAGACGGCAGAAGGTGCAGAGCCCAACTCGACCGCAGCAGAGAACGTGATTTTAACCCCCCAAATGCGGCCCGCCACATCATTTCATATGGCCCGCGAGAGCTTACAGGGTCTGATACAGTATGTGGCAATACACTGCAATACAATGCACGCACGTGAGACTGACAGGGAGGCAACATCAACCACCTTCCTCTATGATCAGTGTAACTGGCTACATCAGATATGATAGCAACGCGAACGTGTGAAAACAAAATAGACCAGTATTCTAAACTATTTTAGCGAACGGAGCGCCTAAATTACGCGCTCGGTTTAGCCTGCCTGTGAAACGCATGATTGTTGTGGTTCTTTGAGAGGGGAATCGATGTAAGTTACTTTGATTTCAATTGGTAGTTGTAACCTACAGTGAGGAGCACATGTATTTGATACCATGCTAAAACAGGAATATAAAATCATCATTTGACAATTGATCTTAATGCCTTAATTAAAAAAAAAATAGTAAAAATCAAACCGCCAAGGACACCAATTTTCTTTGTGATTGAAGAATGTATCGTAAATAGATAAATGTTTTCCTTAAATGCTAGGGGAAGGAATTATTTGACCCCCTATGTAACCCTATGGGAATTTAACACATAGGGTTAACATAGGGGCAGGCAGATTTTTATTTTTAAAGGCCAGCTATTTCATGGATCTCGGATATTATGCATCCCCATAAATTTCCCTTGGCCTTTGGAATTAAAATAGCCCCACATCATCACATATCCTTGACCATAGCTAGAGATTGGCATGGTGCTTTTTCCAGTTGGCCTATTAGCCTGTTGATTTGCATTGAGCTCAATGAGCATCAAACAGGCTAATAGGCCTACTGGAAAAAGCACCATGCCAATCTTTAGCTATGGTGAAAGGTATGTAATGATGTGGGGCTATTTTAATTCCAACGGCCAAGGGAACTTTATCAGGATGCATAATATCCTGAATCCATGAAATAGCTGGCCTTAAAAAATAAAAATCTGCCTGCCCCTATGTTAACCCTATGTGTTAAATTCCCATAGGGTTACATTGGGGGTCAAATACTTCCTTCCCCCTAGCATTCAGGAAGAACATTTATTTCTTTACGAAACATTCTTCAATCACAAAGAAAATTGGGGTGCTTAGCGGTTTTATTTTTACTATTTTTTTTAATTAAGACATTAAGATCAATTGTCAATTGATGATTTTATATTCCTCTTTTTAGGCAACTTTAGCATGGTATCAAATAAATTTTCTCCTCACTGTACGTGATACGTTTACGTCTACGTTTAAAAAGCATACATAATTGTGTGTAGTCCTATCCAAAAAAATCCAGCTTCAAAACCTTGCTAATCGAGCAAATGATTGTTTGGCCAAAAGTGAGCCTATTCCGACCGAGAAAAGGTGCATTCAGATCAGGCAAGCATAGGTAGGCTAGAAGTTTGTTGTAATCCTGTTGCTTTGCATTTTCATTTCGGTTCAAAACGAGCAACGTAGAATCCACACAACACCTTTCAACTTCAAAGAAAAAGTTGGCTGTTTAGGAACAGCTAAACAGCCACGTAGGCTATTGACACTTATTTTGCACGCCCGCCGCCACAAGCTCTGTCTGCAACAAGAGAAGGGGCAGCCTGGCCTCACCAAAAGGCGCAGAATGACACGCCGGTTTCTTAAGTCATCTGCCGTGTTATTTGACACATTTCATGCTTTTGGCGTGCAATGCCGCGCTCTTAAGCGTCCATTTCAGCAGGCCATCACGCAGAAATTAATTTCGTTCATTTGTAAGGAGACCGATCAGTGTCGTGGATGGGGCAGGCTTCAGGGAGTTCTGTCAAGCAATGTAGTCTACCGTATCCCTGTGTAACAGTCACCAATAGCCTAGAATCGAAACAACAACTTTTGGGATTGAAAGCTGAGGAGCTGATTAACGACGCGATGTACAGTAACATCACATGAAACTGAAGTCGGGATAGCCCACTGTAAAACTTCAATTAGCCTAATTTAATAATATTTGTTTCAATCATTGAATGAAGCCTGCTATAGCCTATTTGGGACAAGAGTCACGATCTTAAAATGCTTGTAGGCTACACAAATCTTTATCAGCACTCAACATTTGTTTGTTGTTGTTCATTTTCCGTTGTGGGCAGAGAGCTAGGTGCGCAACAAACGCGAGGGTGCGGGAGAGAGAGAAAGTGTGTGTGTGAGTGCGAGAGAGCAAGCGAGAGTGAGGTCTGCGGTGTTGACCTTTGATTTACTTGTTTTTGAGTAGGCAATAGCCTACGTTGTCAAATATATTTATACTTAAATGAACTACCTTTTACAAGTAGTTATGTCTCTTTGTATTAATTTATTAATTTGTCCTGTTATTGACGTAATGAAAATGAAAATGTAATAATGCGCGTCATGGACAAAATGCGCAACCAGATATTCGAATATAATCGAATCAATCTGTTTTTTTAGAGTGAATATTCGAACGTCATTTTTGAGCAATTTTGACAGCCCTAATATATATATATATATATATATATATATATATATATATATATATATTTAAGCAATAAGCCCCGAGAGGCCGTGGGTTATACTGTATAATCGAACAGTTAAGGGGGTTTTAGGCACTCCGCGAACTCGAGTGGCTTATTGCTTTTCTAAAACGGTTACGTCGATCTAGCAAGATTTCATGAAACGAAGGCACAGCAACGACAATGTGACGATGTATTCATAGATAATCTTTCTTCCGCCAAGAAATATACTCCCTCCTTATGAATGGTTGCCATGCAACAACAAGACGCAGCCACTGCTAGTTTTGTGCTAGCGCATTACTTTAGAACGAAATGCTGTCAAGGATGCTGTCGAATGAATGAATAGAATGAATGCTGTCATTACTTTAGAACAAAATTACAATCAAGGACCGGAACTATCCGTTTTAGAAATATATATATATAGTATCGTATACCTACTCTTTTGATCCCGCGAGGGAAATTCGGTCTCTGCATTTATCCCAATCCGTGAATTAGTGAGCACACACTGAGGTGAAGCAGACACTAACCCGGAGCAGTGAGGTTCCTGCTCAACAGCGGTGCTCTTGGGTGGGTTAGGTGCCTTCAGCCGTCGGGGATCGAACTGGCAACCCTTCGGTTGCAAGCTCGAAGCCCTAACCAGTAGGCCTCGTTGCCCCATTGCTTTCACTCAAAAAGGAAATAGCACGTCGGCTACTCAAAGTTAATTATGACCGCCGCTAGCGTAGCTAGCGAAGCGGTCATATAGTTGTTGTCAAAGTTTTTTTTTTTTTTTTTTTTCTTTTTTTTTTTTATTCTTTTTTCCCGTCATTTTTCGTCAACGATTCCCGGGACACCGTAACACCGGAGCGCATGAAACTTGGTGGGCATGTAGCCCCAGTAGAGTTCTATGGAAAATTTTCGTTTCGTCCCCGGGGGTCACTCCACCCCCGCGCTGCCCCCGCCCGAAGCCCAAAAATGACAGTTTTTCCTACATAACTACCTGAACCGTGGCACCGAGGATGACAAAATGTTTATGGTATGTTGTTCTCTAGAGCTTGCATCAACTTAGCTTATAACCAGTCATTTGTGATTTGCCCCCCCATCGTAAAAATTGAAAATGCAATGTAATATTGCTTTAATTGCCCCTATCTTCAGATGAGATGTTATGAACTGCACCAAATTTCATGTGTATGATTAACCTGACACCCTCTGGGAGTATGCCAAGTTTTGTGGAATTTCATCCATGGGGGGCTATAAAATAAATGAATTTATGTGTACATTCAGGACTGTATACCCATCGGCCAGTAGATGGTGGTATTATCTGGGGATTTCAAAAACTGTTCCAAACATCTCAATCTCTGCTAGTTTTTGTCCTAGAAACATATAAGTGACACCATTAGAAACCTTTAATCAACTAGTTTCCAAATATGTTTTAAAAGAGAATGGTTGCTCTGGGTGCAACAAACATGCAGGAACACACACACACACACACACACACACACACACACACACATAAATACACACACACACACGCATACCTACACACACACGCACCACTACATACACACATGTACATAAAACATTATACAAACACATGCACAAACACGCCCACACGCATGCACACATACACCCTTACACACACACACACACACACACCTACACACACACACACACACACATGCACACACACATCTTTGAGTACATTTTGTGAGACCACCGGAGCTGAGAAGTGAGTGTGTGTGTGATGTACTATAGTGTGTGGGTGCGTTTCTGTGTGCCCATCTGTGTGTTTGCATGTGTGTATATGTGTGTATGTGCATGTTCTGTGTGTGTTCTCTTTCTTTCTCTCTCTCTCTCTCTCTCTCTCTCTCTCTCTCTCTCTCTGTGTGTCTGTGTTATCTGTGTGTATTCTGTGTGTGTTCTCTCTTTCTCTCTCTCTCTCTCTGGGTGTGCCTGTGTGTGTGTGTTGTGTGTGTGTGTGTGTGTGTGTGTGTGTGTGTGTGTGTGTGTGTGTGTGTGTGTGTGTGTGTGTGTGTGTGTGTGTGCGAGTGTGTGTGTGTGAGTGTGTGCCTGTGTATGTGTGTTTGTGTGTGTGTGTGTGTGTGTGTGTGTGTGTTATCTGATATTGGAGTGACAGTGACGGCAGAGAACACAGTGAACATATACTCGTGAGCGTGATTGATAAGCGTGATTGATATTTGCGGAGAGAATGTGCAGGACTGAGCGGCGGTCATATTGTGTATCGCTTTGCGGTACATCTAGTTTCAATTTAAAGTACCTTCCACTCGTCGACCTTCCGGTTAAATTTTGGTGTTGATTTCTCTTCAGCCTCTAAGCGGTCACCCAAAGGCTTTATCTCCCTCTCCAACTCATTTACCTGCAAACACACACCGACTTTTACACAAGAATAACATAGTCTTTTTTAAGGCTATAAGTGCTAGATTCGAATTTTGTTACACTTAGATGATGTCTTGAGACATGGAGTGAGATGGTTATGATTGTTATTTTATAAAGGTAGAAAATTATGACTTGACTTGGTAACAAACACTCCTCTCAGGGCTGCAAACAGGTGTGTGTGTGTGTGTGTGTGTGTGTGTGTGTGTGTGTTCACACACCAGTGCCCAGGCCATCTGCTTCTGGAGCTCCTCTAGCTTCTTGTTCATCTCGTCCAGCGAGGCCAGGCCCTTGTACTTCTCCTCCTTCTCCTTGAACGTCCTCTTCAGGTCATCCAAAGTCTACAGAGAAACACCACAAACACACACTTTTGACAACAGCATTGTGTTTATATAGTAATTAGACATAAGACTCCTAAAGACTCCTAACAAGAATCACTGATTTTAACAGTCCCTTGGGTGCTTCTGAACTAGGACTTGTACCGTCTGAATCCAGAGGGTGACGGTTAGAAAACTTTCCATAGAAAAAAAAAAGAGTAAGAATATTTCTGCCTCAGGCCCTTGCCTCCTCGTGCTGGCGGACTGTGTTCTGGGTGAGCGCCTGGGTCTTGATGACGTAGTCGTAGTCCTCGTTCATCTGCTCCAGCTGGGTGGCCTTCATGAAGAACTACACAACAACAACAACAACAAGCCAACATCAATTACAGGATGCTGGCATGGGGTAAACAACCAATGTGGCCCCTACCTTTTTTATTCACTTCTTCAGTAAATCTAAGCATTAAAGGGATAGTTCGGGTTTTAAGACACAAAGTTATATGGGTTCCCCGTCAGCAACGTTGTGCATCAGCACTGACTTACCCCGCAACAGCGTCCTGTGAGCCGAGATCCAGCCGGTTTTTGATGCTGAAGAAAGTAGTCCGGCAAGTTTCTGGGGTCACGAAAGTAAAGTGTTTTTCTTCTCAAAACCATATGCGTTCAAAAGAGTGATATATTTGCACCACAAAAACGTTGTCCAGGAAAAATTCAAACCTCGTTATCACTTACTTATTTTTCCCGATTCCTATCACTGCGCGCTACTGACAGCTGGACAACGTTTTTGTGGTGCAAATATATCACTCTGTTGAACGCATATGGTTTTGAGAAGAAAAACACTTTACTTTCGTGACCCCAGAAACTTGCTGAAGAAAATAGTCCGGCATCAAAAACGATCAAAAACCGGCTGGATCTCGGCTCACAGGACGCTGTCGGGGGGTAAGTCAGTGCTGATGCACAACGTTGCTGACAGGGAACCCATATAACTTTGTGTCTTAAAACCCGAACTATCCCTTTAAGCCCCGAGAGGCCGTGGTTTATACTGTATATTGGAACAGCTAAGGGCTGTTGTTAGGCACAACGCTAGGCGGAGCCCCTTAGCTGTACTAATATACAGTCAAAACCACAGACTTGAGTGGCTTATTGCTTTTCTTAAACGGTTACTACGTCGATCTAGCAAGATTTCATGAAACAAAGGCACAGCAACGAAAAATGTAACGATGTATTCATAGATAATCATTTTTCCACCAAGAAATATATCCCCTCCATATGAATGGTTGCCATGCAACAACGAGACGCAGCCACTCTAACTTTTGTGCTAGTTGTGGTAGTGCATTACTATAGACCGGAACTATCTGTTTTAGAAATATTGATTTTATGACAACCTGACTGGCATGGTGAGTGTTGTTGACTGTGACCTTCACAGAGCAGCATTAGTAACAGCTATCAATATTATTCTCATACATATACAGTAATGGTGAGCATATGCTGTAGTTTGTCATATGCCTTATAAAACTACAACTGGTTATTGGCCTTTTACGTTCAATGTGGATCTCCTTTCATGGAAAAAGATAGTAAGTCTACAGTCAGAGACTTTCTAATGACACAGAACTCAAAGAATCTCCCATTACAATGTATGGGTTTAGTTCACAAGGCAAACATGGCAGTCATCTACACATATTCTGCCCCACTTTGGGTGAACTTCAGAGGTGTATTGTGATACAACATTTCAACCAATCAAAAGAAAATGCCAGGTCGTCAGGCGGCCTTACCTTGTATTTATCTCCCTCCCCTTTAGAGTGCAGGAAGTGCTTACTCATCTCCTGAGTGAGAATGGATACAGGGTTGTCCACCTGGATACACCAATAAATCAATGACAGTCCAATTAATTAATTGATCGCGTAGTGGATAAAGAACTGGAACTAGCATACAGCAGCCTGAAAAGTCGAGGGTCTGTGGACAAGGTCCCTTTTAACGTAATTGACATATGTAAGTCATTTTGGATAAAGTCTGCTAAATAAATGCATGCTATTGTAACTGTTACTAAAAGCATTGTTATTTATGAATCACCCCCCTAATGTTTAATGGAGCTGGCACCACTGAAAGGTCTCCACAGTACCTGGATGTTAAAACGATCCAAAATTAGGAGCAGTTCATCCTTCCTGGAGGAAACCACCTGACCTGATTAAAGGGAGGAAGGGGGGGGGGGGGGGGTTATGTTTCAATCTCACACATACTGTTCATGAGCACCTGGCACAAACACACTTATCTTCTTGCAGTACGTGTAAGTATGCAGTGCAGCTCCACATAGTACCACAGCATCAACAAAACACAGTGTATAAAATGCACATGATAAATACGTGATGAATATTAAATAAATATAAATATAGGACTAAGAGGGATAAAAAGGATGAAGTGTGAGCAGCTAGGATAGTGCACATGGGATGAAGTTACGAGTGAGTCGTTTAGAGTCTGGATGATGTGTGAGGAAGTGGTGCAGTCTGTATTGAAGTGTTTATGTATGATCAGTCTTCACCAGTTTGGCTGCGCAGTTTATACGTCCTGACGCCTTCTCTGGAGATGCGCAGATCCACGATGATCGACTGACCGTAAACGTCCGGATTAAAGGCGTCGCCTCCCCTGTTTCTCAGC
Source organism: Sardina pilchardus (assembly GCF_963854185.1). Taxonomy (NCBI): domain Eukaryota; kingdom Metazoa; phylum Chordata; class Actinopteri; order Clupeiformes; family Clupeidae; genus Sardina; species Sardina pilchardus. The sequence goes on along the minus strand of NC_084994.1, from coordinate 19,090,340 downwards.
GTAATGGAAACGTCCGCAGAACTGTGAACAAAGAGACGCATGTTTTTTTAAAAGAACTTTCCGAGCCTCTTTATCATCATGAGAGATTATGTGATGCAGTGAGCATATGCTGAATACAGATAGTTAGTTCAAGAAAGTGCGCACATCCAAATAAAGGTGCCAGAGCCAAAATGCAGTAAAGGGTCCGCACACTTGCTCTCGTTTAGATTAATTTATTAGAAATCAAGTTACGTTTTGCATTTCTATACTGAAAATATACTGAAAACAACCATCTTAATAGATCAGTATCATGGTGTTTGTAGCTAATGACAATACTGAATAAACACAAACCCACACAGGATAAAACTGTGATGACTCCCATCTTGGCAGAGAGGAAGGAATAACATTTTAAATACTGTATGTTTTTGTATGTATGTATGTTTGTATGTGTATGTTGAATGTTATGTTTGTATTGCTGCTGAAACACTGTAATTTCCCCTTGGGGATGAATAAAGTATATCTATCTATCTATGTATCTATGTACTGTATCTATGTATCTATCTATCTATCTATCTATCTATCTATCTATCAATAAACACGTGTAAATACAGAAGATGATGTACGTGTATGTGTTCCCAATGCTAGAGAGTAATACTGTAGTAGTAGCCTATAGGCAAACACCCCCATACATAATAATAGTTGAATGCATAAATACTGTATGTTTTTGTATGTATGTATGTTTGTATGTGTATGTTGAATGTTATGTTTGTATTGCTGCTGATACACTGTAATTTCCCCTTGGGGATGAATAAAGTATATCTATCTATCTATCTATCTATCTATCTATCTATCTATCTGTCTATCTATCTATCTATCTATCTATCAATAAACACATGTAAATACAGAAGACGATCTATCTATCTATCTATCTATCTATCTATCTATCTATCAATCAATCAATCAACACGTGTAAATACAGAAGACGATGTACGTGTATGTGTTCCCAATGCTAGAGAGTAATACTGTAGTAGTAGCCTATAGGCAAACACCCCCCATATATAATAACAGTTGAACGCACCTTTCTCCCTCCTTGACAAAACATCTGAGGGAGGACCCCCTGCTGGTGGCCTGAGCGGTCCCTCCCAACGCCACAATCAACGCTGTGAGCACGGCACTCTTGCCACCTGAGGATGCACACACACATGCACACGTAGGCACGCACACAAATACACACACACACACACACACACACACACACACACACACACAAAACATGCCTGGAGAAAGACTTGCACCACTATCAGACAAATGCAGTTAAACAAATGTGCCTAAATGCTTGCAGAAATGCTTGCCAGAGTTTAATTACAGTGGGATACATTCTGAAATAGATAGATAGATAGATAGATAGATAGATACTTTATTGATCCCCAAGGGGAAATTCACTCCTCATGGGAAATATTGACCAACCACCATCACACCCACAGGTGCTATGCTACTGATGATGCCTGCTGGTTAGGCTACACCAAAGCCATCGATATGGCTTTAGGCTACAAAACACAGGAGATCGTTGGTAAGTTAAATGATTGCCTCACTCACTTCCGTTGTTCCCGACCACAAAGTTGACATTGGGCCCGAAAGTGACTGGGCCGAGATGAGCATGGCACATGAAATTCTTCAGAGTGATGCTCTCGATGATGCCCACCTCTCCCGTCACCTAATCAAACGAGGGATTTTATGTTTTAAACTACAGTCTACTGACCACAACGTACGTACACCAATCAAAACATTTGCCTAGGCCGCCTACCGAGATTTGCATCGGGTGAGCATCAGGTTGTGAAGTTGAAGGTAACTCCTCGTCTTCCTCGGACAAGGAAGACCGCAGCCTTTTGTGCTGCTGTCCGTCCTCTGTTGACTGTCTCCTCCGTTTAGACATCTTCAGGTAAACCTGCCCTGCTAGTTTAGTATTAGTGCTGCTAACTTTAGTTTAGCTAACGGAAACTTACCCCTTGGCTTATAGGCGTACTCTTTGGCTTCGCACCATTTCTTTTCATCAAGCTAGCCGTATTAACGTAACGTTAATGTCACTTCAGTTAGGGTGGCGCTCTTTCTCCTCGTTCGTAAAGTAAAGAGTAGACCATCAGTCCATGGATGTGTGCGTTTTCTACAACAGGGCAAGTAACAGTAAAGATGTTTAAACAAAAGAGGTGGATAAATTAAGTCTCGAGCGTTGCTCGGCACATTTCCTTGATGTGCCGAGTAACTTCTGTGCCGAAGGTTCGAATCGAAACATGAGAGACGAGGAAAACACAGCGACATCTGGTGGTTTGAAGCCCCAGCAGAAAATGTTGCGGTGTTATCACAAACACTGTTTTTTTTGTGCCATGCCATATTGTGTCTGTTGTCAGTCAACTTTATTTATTTATTTATTTATTTTAAATGTTATTATTTAGAGGTCAAAGGTGGGCATAGAGAGCATCACTCTAAAGAACCTCATGTGCCATGCTCATCTCATCTTGACCCACTTACATTCGGACCCAATGTTAACTTTGAGGTGACAAACCATCTGAGTCGGAGGTTGTTGGTGGTCTAAGCATTCCCGTCCAGAGCCAAAGTGAGTGCTGTGAGCAATGCTGTCTTCCCACCTGAGGAACACACACACATAACAGAAGTAGCCTGTGTGAGGCCACCAGTTTGTTAATCTACCATTTTTCTTAAACCTTGCGCCCAGGGCTGTATAGCAATTAGCGACATAAGGTGTGGTCTGACGTATGATCCAAAAAATCACCATCTTTACCCTCTAAAATTATTAAGCCACTGACCAAGACAAATCTGGTCTATTGCAAAAGGCGCATATAAAGCACAGATGCATTATCACAAGATGTAATTTATTGAATGCCTTTATTATCATTGTACATTACAGTACAGCAAAATTAGGAGCACTACTCCACTGCATAGCCTACAATAAATACAATAAATAATCCTTATAGGACATATAAAATAAAAACCAGTAAAATAGCAATGATCAGACAATTAGTATCAAAGTGCAGGAAGTGATAGTGAGTGACTGGGTTTGTCTAACTACATTTGTAGAGAGAAACAAACGTGTTTGTAGAAAAGCTATTTTTAAATGTGGTGGTGCTGGATTGTATAGACAAGGTCAAGGTCAAGGCAACTTTATTGTCCCCAAGGGGCAGTTATTTGTGCAGCCAGCAGACAAGCATACAGTAGGCCTAGCCTACATAAGGACAAGTCACAACAATACAGCAAAAACATAAAACCCACAGTAACTAAAACAAAATAATAAATAAGATAAATAAATAAAATAATAATAATAAATAGATAATAAATAATAAATAGATTAATACACTTAAAACAATTCTTAAATTGTTTAAAGTGGAAATGGAAGTCGGGATTCAAGAATTTCTTAGTCTATTTCACCTGCATCTGGGCATGAAGTACCTGCAACCTGAGGGAAGTAGCTTGGACTGGCAAGACAAGGGGTGGCTAGGGTCAGCTGCAATAGATTGGGTCTTCTTTGCCACTCTGTTTGAATAGATGTGGGAGAGAGTGGGGAAGTTGATGCCTGCAATCTTGTCTTGACGGTACTCTCTAGTCGGTTTTTGTTTTGTTATGGATAAGGAACCAAACCAGCAGATAAACACATACAATCTTTCAAGAATCTTTCCCGAATCTTATCAAAGTCTGTATGAGTATCATTAGTTAGTCAGCACCGGCATGGATCAGTATTTAATAAGGACGGTCACCGATGCCATGACAAAGAGACAAGCATGTGCTGTACTGTATGCTGTTCAGACAAAGCTACACCTTCAGACGTAACAGAGAAACATAGGATCGGATCATCCAAGACACATTCTAAAAACAAATCAACCAGCCTATAAAATATAAATTAGAACATATGGAATGTACTCTATGTGGAAAGTTCCACTGTATGGTGGATGTTGTTGTGCCTCGTTTTGAAAAATAAGTAGATAATTACATGAATAGGAGAATGAAAGTAATTTGATGATTTCAATTAAGAATGGTGTAGTTGTTGTGAACTGCAATGGTACGGACTTGCATTAATGGAGAGAATTTGGATGGAAAAACAATTATTTTTTTTAAGTTACATTGTAGGGGGTGCCGCTGTGACACTCATTCTTTATTCGTCATTCTCCTGCAGCAACTCCGGAACTGCTTTCGCACCTGGACAGACAGAATGACAAGGTACAGTAAGTGTGTGTGTGTGTGTGTGTGTGTGTGTGTGTGTGTGTGTGTGTGTGTGTGTGTGTGTGTGTGTGTGAGAGAGAGAGAGAGAGTGTATGTGAGAGAGAGTGTATATGAGAGTGAGAGAGAGTAAGAGAGAGTGAGTGAGTGAGTGAGTGAGTGAGTGAGTGAGTGAGTGAGAGAGAGAGAGAGAGAGAGAGAGAGAAATAATTAGGCCTGGGCATTGGCAACCCCATGATATCTTACATAATTTAGACTGTTAAAAACATCACATCAACCAACCGAAGTTGAAACCCCTCTTGCTACTCTGCTAAGGGCTTTGAGCTTGTAAGCGGAAGGTTACCGGTTCGATCCCCGACCAGTCCACGGCTGAAGTGCCCTTGAGCAAGGTACCTAACCCTTCACAGCTCCCTGAGCGCCGCTGGTTGGGCAGGCAGCTCACTGCTCTGGTTTAGGTGAATCACCTCACTGTGTGAAATGCAGAGACTGAATTTCCCTCATGGGATCAAAAAAGGAGAAATTCTATACTTTTATTCTATTCTAATTATTTTTTCTTGATCAGGCTCTGATCAATGAAAAATACTTCTTCCACGGCTTAGTTGATGTATTTTCATTCAGAAAAACACAATTTTTTGTCCATTTCCCCACAGAGTTATACTTTAAGTTTTGCCCATCATTCAAATTAGGGGCCACAGTATTACCTCCTCATTAAGAACACAGTGTAGCAGGAAGATGAAGGTTCCCTGTTGGCTGTTGAGTACGTGGAAGGCCACATCCAGTGCATGGCTGCTTCTAGTGAAGAATCCCAGTATCCAAGGCAACCCAACGATAACAGACTGGACCAGGGTTTTAAACACCACCATCCTACAGAAAAAGGGTGAATATCTTGCATTCTGTTAGAGTGATGTTAATGCTAAAAAATATACATTTGTGTTTCAAAAAGTGATATCGGAGTTGTATCCTAGTTTTGCGTTCACAAATACACTTATAAAATCCTCTCTAGACTCCCAGTGTGTGAAGCACCTGGTGAGCTGCCTTACTTGATCTGTTTATCGTGTGCTGGGCCGTGCTGCATCTGGGACAGGGCAGTGCGAAGGAGGATGAGGATGATGATGAAGAGGACGGCGTTTATCTAGTTTGGATAACAAGTCACACATGCGTAAATGCCCAATTCCTCCATTCGATTCTAATCTCATTCACACATTAGAGGAACCAAGACAACTTTTGGGTTCATAAGCTTATTTGCTTTCTACCCCCAGAATTAGATAAGAGAACACATACCCTTCTCTTTTCTGTGTATGCAACCAAGTAGTTTAACCCAGTTTGACACTATTAGCCTAGCATAGCATAACTCACTGGAAGTTGGTTACACCAGCAAGTAGGGCTGGGACAACGCATCGACTTAACCGATTAGTTCGACGCAGAAAATACGTCGGTTCAAAATATGCGAACCGACACGTCGTCAAAATCAAAACAAGGTTGGCGGCAACGTGAGTGACTCCTCAGAATTTCAAAAGTTTAGCACGCACTCGTTCCTCTACACAGCGTTTCTCTAACTATGGGCCGTGGAGCTGCACGGGTCCGCAATGTAGAGACTGCTGGTCCGTGAGGCGTGGAGTGAAATTAGGCTCGGTGCTTCACCTGATAATTTGCTGCGCAATTGATGAAGCAACCGCGGCCCGACAGAAAAAGAAAACACAAGTTTCAGCAATCAGGAGGAAATACTTGCTAATTCGATGTGAATAAACATACAGCAACACTATTAATTGTTGGTATGAGCGTTCATTGAATGCATGCATGTGCGTGTTTGCGCGACAGAAACTGAAACTAATCGATAACCTTGGTGGCAAGTTCCGTTCAACCTTCTGTTTAATTATTTAACGACGTTTAATAGAACAACGTGGATTCTTGATACAGAGCAGAGTATAGTTCAGTCAAATTTGAATATGGTCAAAAGATTGTAGCCTTTAGTGATGCGCGGGTCGGCCCGTAACCCGCGGACCCCGCGGGTAACCCGCGGGTCGGGTTGGGGCGGGTAAAGAAATGATCACTTTATTTGCGGGGCGGGTTGGGGCGGGTCATTAAAAACAAAATTACATTTTAAAATCCATGTATGTTGCGTGCAATTCCCTATAGCCAATATTAAAGGAACCGTGTAGGATTGTGGCCACAACGAGTAGGCTAGCCCACTGCAATTACTTTCAAAATACTGTTGCGCGGCGTATCGCCTCTCCCTCCCCTCTGAGTCGCGGTTGGCAGCTTGCTGCAGGATCCAACAGGAACAGCAACAGGCTGCTAGCTTTCAATGGCAAGTGCTAATGTTGTTTTCCTCAGCATAATGACAGAGAAACGAACTCTGACAATGCATTGCTAACGTCAGCAATGACTAGCCGTTATTATTTCCCAAACAATTCCTTAACCTAGGCTACCTTTTCAATTCAATGAGCCACCTCCTCCATATGGCTCCACATAACGTTACTTTGCACAAACATGCATAACTTGTTTGTTCGACTGTCATAGGCTATTTGAAATGTCAATTTACACTAAGTAGCTTACAAGTAGGCTAAGTTAGCCAAACTGATGAATCTTTATCTGTCCAGGAGCAAATGAACAACACTGACTGTCTTCAAATTCTTCTGCGTTTTCAGCCGCCTCAATCTATACAAATCCTTGTTTTATTTCGGACGTATTTCGTAGGCTATAATGTTTAGCCTAGATTACAAATGCTGCTTTGTAGGTTTTTGCTGTGTATTTCTAGATTTGTAGCCTATCATCTTGTTATAATGACCTGATTATCGTTCATATTCATAATCATAGCCTTTGTTGTTGCCAGTTTACAGGCGATGTTTCCAAGCACTTACAATGCCCAGTATGTAATAGTCGCGGGTGCGGGGCGGGGCGGGTTGTCAAAATAGATACACTGGTGCGGGCGGGCTGGGGCGGGCTAAATAATTTCATAAAAGCGGGACCCGCGGGTTGAAAAAATACCCGACCCGCGCATCACTAGTAGCCAGTGTTGGGTATAGTTACTTTTGAAAGTAATTAGTTACTTTACTGCGTTAGTATCAATTAAAAGTAACCCGTTACGTTACTACGTTTCCCATTAATAAAAATAACGCGTTAGAGTACTCCTGCGTTACCAACAAAATGCCTGTGGGGAGAGGCGCGTGCGGGGGGGGGGGGGGGGGGGGCGGTCCGAAAGTTGCGCAATATATCTATCGATCTAAAGGAAATCATAGACAATAATTGTAGATGCGCGTTGTTTTGTAACAAGATGCAGAGGTGTGTATTACTGTTACCAAGAGAGCAGATTCAACCTTCCACCTTTCACTTATACAGAAGCTAGACAGGTGTTTTTTTCCCGAAATAAGAAAATGGTCACTCACGATAACTTCAGATAGCCAATGCAGTGGGCACCATGCACAGACACGGACATTCCTGCTGATGTCCTAAGTCCAGTCGGTATGTTTCATGTCTTGACAACAAACATCTCGCGCACACACCCACACACACCACACCCACACACAAACAGAACGAGAAGGGCCAGGAGCACAGACAGCAGCGCATCTGACGAAAGGACTTTAATAATTTTCTTTATCGAGGCAGGGACATTCTTAAAGTAACGGAGTACTAACGAGTGCTTAGTTTGGCAAGTAACGAGTTACTAATTACTGAATTAGCAAAACTAACGCGTTAAGTTACTCGTTACTGAAAAAAACCCTTAAGAGTACTCTAACGCGTTATTTGTAACGCGTTACCCCCAACACTGCTAGTAGCCTTAGTCTTTCATCTAAAAATCTCCAGATCAGTGATTTACGCCTATCTGCTCGGCCGTAATACATAGACTAAAGTTGGTAGGCTACGTGTTTCCTGAATCCTTACATTCAGAGATTCAAATGGAATTTCATTAAAAAGCATGTCAATTTTGTCTCCATTTGCCTACCAGAGTTTGATGCTTGCATGAGGGAAACATCCCAAAACAATATTATTGCTGTTGTTTTCAGAAGTACTGTATTTATCATGCAACCATGCAAAAGCTATTGTAACTAGATGCACCGCATAGCGGTACACAATATGACCGCCGCTCAGTTCTGCACATTCTCTCCAAAACGAATTACGCTTGTCAACTTTCCTGCATCTCCGATTTGTGTAATATACTGTATGTATATATCTCCTTCTCTTGCAGCTCATGTGTATATGAGTGTGTGCATGTGTGAGTTTGCTTGTATAAAGATGTGTGTGTGTCTGTCTGAGTGTGTGTGAATGTGCATGTGTGCGTCGTGTGTGTGTGTGGAATCCGTGGAAGTGTGTTTATCTGTGCGTGTGAATCTGTTGATATGTGTGTGTGTGTGAACTTGGTTACTTTTTAAACTGAGCCCCCTGCCGGCTCAACATAAAAATGGAAATCGGTTTTGCCAATAGCCTACTCACTATATTGGAATTTAACAGTTACGCCATTTTGACAGTAACGTCAACAATATATAGAAGACATCACAACCTGCAAAAAGTAATTTCAGGGAGGTATCTAAAAAAACTTTAACCTACTGAGATACTGAAATACAGATGAATAGCCTCTGTTTGTTCAATAATGTCTAGTCAGTATACCAAATAAGAGAGACCTATAGATAGAAACTGTGGTAATAAAATATGAAGATTTTGGTAGTTTGGGCTTTTCGTGTATCCTTCTATTGTAGCCATTTAGCCATCTACTTTAGGCCTGAATTATATGCCAATGAAATTACACTTGTTAAACTCACCTCAATAAATATTTTGCAATCATTTAATCCACCATGGGCAATGCTAAAATTACTGTTACAAACCAGCGGCAGAGTTGGCGGTCCAACGCGGGTACCCACCAGTGGTCCGCTGGAGTTTTGCTCATTAGTTCTCTGGCGGTCCACCGGCGGCTCAGAAGTGGCTCCAGATAAAGGGCCACCCTTTTGCCGCTTACTACCCACCAGCTTCTAATTGGCCTTATTTATGGCCATAATAATGAAAATGATGTACTAAAATAGCAATAATACATTATAACACTTTCCATTTGCCCTCAATCAGAACAATTTACAATTATTTACAGGGCTTACCAAAGTTACCAAATTTACTAAGGTGAAGACTCACCACACATAGTATTAGGTTCAATACATTTTGTTTATTTAATTATTTTACATGCTTTTGTTTATTTATTTTACATGCTCATTTACATGCTTTATTTATTGTACATGCTTAAACAATTTATTAAAATTATTTTTAATAATATGATATTATGCAACACACTCTTCAGATGTAAGGACTTAAAAGCCACCTTTCCTGCTGCACCAGTCTAATTAATTTGGAGCGCCAGGGACCTCCTCAAAGCCCGGCCCAGCGTCCTCTTAAACAGCATCTTTGGTAGTGTTTCCTCCCAAAATAGCAAAATTGAGCTGAATTTACTACCTTTTCACTACCATCAACATGTTTTCTACTACAAAAGCAAAAGGTGAAGAGTAATGTAATGCAATACCTTTCCAAAACACAATAACACATTTAAGAACAACAGGATTTAACAATGAACAAAGCTACTGGCATTTGAAGGCTGGAGTTGATGAAGCTTGCTGGGTGGTGGTGCTGGCAAAGGTGTAGTGGTCTGACTGGCAAACTCTGTTGAACAGATTGGTTTAGTGAGATGATTACTGCAATGGTATGACACCTGGCACATGCTAACTAGCGCCTTAAGTACAAACACTTCTAGAGGATATTTCCACTTAATTTTCAGACAAACCAAGCAATGGACCACATGTACAGACTCTACAAATATTAACCATGATATCAATTTTTTATTTAAATGACTTGAAAGAGATCGTCAGGTATAAATGCACCATACAGTAGTGGCCAGTTAATTCATTCAGATGCTGTTACATGCTAACTAGCGCCTAGAGTACAAACACTTCCAAAGGATATTTCTACTTAATTCTCAGACAAACCAGGCTAGGGACCACATGTACAGACTCTATAAATACTAACCATGATGTCAGTTTTTTATTCAAATAACTTGAAAGAGATCGTCAGGTATAAATGCAACATGCTAGAGGCCAGTTCATTCATTCACATGCTGTTACATGCTAACTGGTGCCTAGAGTACAAACACTACTAAAGGATATTTTCACTTAATTTTCAGACAAACCAAGCTAGGGACCACATGTACAGACTCTATAAATACTAACCATGAGGTCCGGTTTTTATTTAAATTACTTGAAAGAGATCGTCAGGTATAAATGCACCATGCCAGTTCATTAATTCAGATGCTGTTACATGCTAACTAGCGCCTAAAGTAAACACTTCTAAAGGATATTTCCACTTAATTTTCAGACAAACCAAGCTAGGGACCACATGTACAGACTCTATAAATACATTTTGGACACAGGTGTTCGCTTTAAATACAGTTTTTAAAATGAAAATAGTAGAGATATAGAGAAGAGATGTTTTACTTACCTAGTCCTAAGCCTGAGATTGGTGGTTTGAGTAGGCCTACTATGACATTGTAGGCTATTCGCATCTGCTCGGAGGAGTTTGCTTGATTAGGCTACGTTTCTAAACGTAAAGACATTTACCAACTTCTTTATAAGTCTGACGGTTACACAGTTACGTGCAAGAACAACAAGTCATGTAAGAGATGAAATCATTTAGCTTACTGCAACATGAGAAATCAAGTAGTGTGAAACTATAGCGACAGTAAAGAAAATTCCAATATGGCCGCCATTCGGAACTGGGAAATCATGACTCCAACTTCTTCGTTTGTCTTCTTCTCTCTGATCTGATCTATCACTCACTGAGCAGCGCCAGCGCCACACACCAGTGGCAGCAGGCTGCAGTGTTTGAACGTTGTTGCATTAGTTCTGCTTTTGACGTTCTCATATAAAATCGTAATAAATACATAATTGTTTTATTTGGTAAGCACAGGGTAGCCACGGGGGTGGCCAGTGACACAGCTACATGGGGCACAGGCCATTCTAGGCTTCAGTGTAGAACAGCCACGTTGAGGGACCATTCACTAAATGCACACATAAATACATTTATTATAGCCCCCCATGGATGAAATTCCACAAAACTTGGCATACTCCCAGAGGGTGCCAGGTTAATCATACACATGAAATTTGGTGCAGTTCATAGCATCTCATCTGAAGATAGGGGCAATTAAAGCAATATTACATTACATTTTCAATTTTTACCATGGGGGTGCAAATCACAAATGACTGGTTATAAGCTAAGTTGATCCGAGCTCTTGAGACCAACATACCATAAAAGATTTGTCCTCCTCGGTGCCACGGTTCAGGTAGTTATGTAGGAAAAACTGCAATTTTTGGGCTTCGGGCGGGGGCAGCGTGGGGGGGGAGTGACCCCCGGGGACGAAACGAAATTTTTCCGCACAAGTCTACTGGGGCTACATGCCCACCAAGTTTCATGTGCCCCGGTGTTACGGTGTCCCGGGAATCGTTGACCAAAAAATGACGGAAAAAAAAAAAAAAAAAAAAAAACTTTGACAACAACTATATGACCGCTTCGCTAGCTACGCTAGCGGCGGTCATAATTATACTGTATCTTACATTACTAAAGCAGGTCTCTGATTTTTTCACAAACTTTTTGTGAACAATGTTAGCATTTAAAACATTGACTGCTTTGAAGTGAAAGTACACTTCATACAGCATAATAATAATTATGACCGCCGCTAGCGTAGCTAGCGAAGCGGTCATATAGTTGTTGTCAAATTTTTTTTTTTTTTTTTTTTTTTTCCGTCATTTTTTGGTCAACGATTCCCGGGACACCATAACACCGGGGCACATGAAACTTGGTGGGCATGTAGCCCCAGTAGACTTGTGCGGAAAAATTTCGTTTCGTCCCCGGGGGTCACTCCCCCCCCGCGCTGCCCCCGCCCGAAGCCCAAAAATTGCAGTTTTTCCTACATAACTACCTGAATCGTGGCACCGAGGATGACAATTTTTTTATGGTATGTTGGTCTCAAGAGCTCGGATCAACTTAGCTTATAACCAATCATTTGTGATTTGCACCCCCATGGTAAAAATTGAAAATGTAATGTAATATTGCTTTAATTGCCCCTATCTTCAGATGAGATGCTATGAACTGCACCAAATTCCATGTGTATGATTAACCTGGCACCCTCTGGGAGTATGCCAAGTTTTGTGGAATTTCATCCATGGGGGGCTATAATAAATGTATTTATGTGTGCATTTAGTGAATGGTCCCTCAACTTGGCTGTTCTACACTGAAGCCTAGAATGGCCTGTGCCCCATGTAGCTGTGTCACTGGCCACCCCCGTGGCTACCCTGTGCTTACCAAATAAAACAATTATGTATTTATTACGATTTTATATGAGAACGTCAAAAGCAGAACTAATGCAACAACGTTCAAACACTGCAGCCTGCTGCCACTGGTGTGTGGCGCTGGCGCTGCTCAGTGAGTGATAGATCAGATCAGAGAGAAGAAGACAAACGAAGAAGATGGAGTTTCTCAGTTCCGAATGGCGGCCATATTGGAATTTTCTTTACTGTCGCTAGTTTCACACTACTTGATTTCTCATGTTGCAGTAAGCTAAACGATTTCATCTCTTACGTGACTAGTTGTTCTTGCACGTAACTGTGTAACCGTCAGACTTAGAAGTTGGTAAATGTCTTTACGTTTAGAAACGTTATCAAGCGAACTCCTCCGAGCAGATGCGAATAGCCTACAATGTCAGTAGGCCGACTCAAACCACCAGTCGCAGGCTTAGGACTAGGTAAGTAAAACATCTCTTCTCTATATCTCTACTATTTTCATTTTAAAAACTGTATTTAAAGCGAACACCTGTTTCCAAAATGTATTTATAGAGTCTGTACGTGTGGTCCCTAGCTTGGTTTTCCCGAAAATTAAGTGGAAATATCCTTTAGCAATATCCTGCTAGCAGTGTTTAGGCGCTAGTTAGCATGTAACAGCATCTGAATTAATGAACTGGCATGGTGCATTTATACCTGACGATCTCTTTCAAGTAATTTAAATAAAAACCGGACCTCATGGTTAGTATTTATAGAGTCTGTACATGTGGTCCCTAGCTTGGTTTGTCTGAAAATTAAGTGGAAATATCCTTTAGTAGTGTTTGTACTCTAGGCACCAGTTAGCATGTAACAGCATGTGAATGAATGAACTGGCCACTAGCATGGTGCATTTATACCTGGCGATCTCTTTCAAGTTATTTGAATAAAAAACTGACATCATGGTTAGTATTTATAGAGTCTGAGCATGTGGTCCCTAGCCTGGTTTGTCTGAGAATTAAGTAGAACTATCCTTTAGAAGTGTTTGTACTCTAGGCGCTAGTTAGCATGTAACAGCATCTGAATGAATTAACTGGCCACTACTGTATGGTGCATTTATACCTGACGATCTCTTTCAAGTCATTTAAATAAAAAATGGATATCATGGTTAGTATTTGTAGAGTCTGTACATGTGGTCCCTTGCTTGGTTTGTCTGAAAATTAAGTGGAAATATCCTTTAGAAGTGTTTGTACTTTAGGCGCTAGTTAGCATGTGCCAGGTGTCATACCATTGCAGTAATCATCTCACTAAACCAATCTGTTCAACAGAGTTTGCCAGTGAGACCACTACACCTTTGCCAGCACCACCACCCAGCAAGCTTCATCAACTCCAGCCATGCCGGTAAATACAGTGCCTATTGACAGCCTACACACCCCTGTTCAAATGCCAGGAGCTTTGTTCATTGTTAAATCCTGTTGTTCTTAAATGTGTTATTGTGTTTTAGAAAGGTATTGCATTATATTACTCTTCACCTTTTGCTTTTGTAGTAGAAAACATGAAAAGTTAGTAAATTCAGCTCAATTTTGCTATTTTGGGAGGAAACACCACCAAAGATGCTGTTTAAGAGGATGCTGGGCCGGGCTTTGAGGAGGTCCCTGGCGATCCAAATTAATTATACTGGTGCAGCAGGAAAGGTGGCTTTATAAGTCCTTACATCTGAAGAGTGTGTTGCATCATATCATTATTAAAAATAATTGTAATAAATTGTTTAAGCATGTACAATAAATAAAGCATGTAAATGAGCATGTAAAATAAATAAACAAAAGCATGTAAAATAAATAAATAAACAAAATGTATTGAACCTAATACTATGTGTGGTGAGTCTGTGTGATAGTTGCTGAGGATAAATGTTTTTATATTGGATTATTAAATTACAGAATACATTTATAGGTTTCTCATCAGCAGGCACTGTCTTCACCTTAGTAAATTTGGTAACTTTGGTAAGCCCTGTAAATAATTGTAAATTGTTCTGATTGAGGGCAAATGGAAAGTGTTATAATGTATTATTGCTATTTTAGTACATCATTTTCATTATTATGGCCATACATAAGGCCAATTAGAAGCTGGTGGGTAGTAAGCGGCAAAAGAGTGGCCCTTTATCTGGAGCCACTTCTGAGCCGCCGGTGGACCGCCAGAGAACTGATGAGCAAAACTCCAGCGGGCCACTGGTGGGTACCCGCGTTGGACCGCCAACTCTGCCGCTGGTTTGTAACAGTAATTTTAGCATTGCCCATGGTGGATTAAATGATTGCAAAATATTTATTGAGGTGAGTTTAACAAGTGTAATTTCATTGGCATATAATTCAGGCCTAAAGTAGATGGCTAAATGGCTACAATAGAAGGATACACGAAAAGCCCAAACTACCAAAATCTTCATATTTTATTACCACAGTTTCTATCTATAGGCCTCTCTTATTTGGTATGCTGACTAGACATTATTGAACAAACAGAGGCTATTCATCTGTATTTCAGTATCTCAGTAGGTTAAAGTATTTTTAGATACCTCCCTGAAATTACTTTTTGCAGGTTGTGATGTCTTCTATATATTGTTGACGTTACTGTCAAAATGGCGTAACTGTTAAATTCCAATATAGTGAGTAGGCTATTGGCAAAACCGATTTCCATTTTTATGTTGAGCCGGCAGGGGGCTCAGTTTAAAAAGTAACCAAGTTCACACACACACACATATCAACAGATTCACACGCACAGATAAACACACTTCCACGGATTCCACACACACACGCACACATGCACATTCACACACACACAGACAGACACACACACATCTTTATACAAGCAAACTCACACATGCACACACTCATATACACATGAGCTGCAAGAGTAGGAGATATATACATACAGTATATTGCACAAATCGGAGATACAGGAAAGTTGACAAGCGTAATTCGTTTTGGAGAGAATGTGCAGAACTGAGCGGCGGTCATATTGTGTACCGCTATGCGGTGCATCTAGTTATAATAATGATCATCATAATGATGATTTGATGGGGGTATACAGTATGTGTAGGTGGGCCCTATGGCCCCAAAGTCCCAAAAACTTAAAATAAGCCTACTTAACTTGTCATTTTATTGATGACAGTTGGGATCTTGTCCCCTTCAATTTGACAACACTCCCAGTGTTTTCACGGCTTCAAGGTTTTATTGAATGCTACCTCTGACTTAGAATGCATTACTTTGCACTTGCATAGTCTTTCATTTTGGAATTTTAAGAGCAATAAACATACATTGCAATGTTTTATTTCATTCAGATATGTAAATCAACATGTATATATTGCAATTAGTCGATTAGTGGGGAGATAATCGATAATCGAATCGAATCGAAATCGAATCGAACTGAAAAAATGAATCGTTAGATTAATCGATGCATCGAAAAAATAATCGCTAGATTAATCGTTTAAAAAATAATCGTTTATCCCAGCCCTACCAGCAAGCCTTTAGCTCCCTTGTAGCTGAATGCTATATAGTTGTCCTACCTCCATCTTCTATTTGTCCCTCTACTGCTTCAATGTTTGTTTAAACTTCCAAACTCACTCCAAGGATGCAGCACACGGGACCAAGAAAACTCCAGATGAATCCTCTGTCGTAATTCAACCAGCACCTAAAAAAGTAGAATATCATTTATGATGAGACATAGTTTTTTTTTAATCCAATATCCTACATTTTGCCATCATTGAATGCAACACTTTGAAGAACCTTTGATGAAATTATCCCTAAAAGTTCCAGTTTCTTGAATGTGACAGAAAGAATCACCTCACCTGTCACTCCCATAGCCATCAGGCATAATTCCAGCTGAAACAGCAACGATAGCCAAGGGACCTCCATAACCAATCAGGCACTGGAATCCCCAGTGAGGTCCAATCCCCCGTGGGGATCTGATGTCTTTGAGCCTGAGGACAGTGTGGAAAAGCCAGATGCTCTCCAGGAGCATCCACACAAAACAGCTCAGGAAGAGGTAGTGAAGAACTCCTGAGAGCACCGTGCACACGACCTGCACATGGCACAGACAGGAAATAAATATGTAGGGTCTAAACAGCACATGACCCAGAATGGCACCTTGAGGTACTCCACATGTGATACTACTGTTAGCTAAGGAGTTGTCTGCCAGTCGGATACAGTATATCCCAGAGGTGTGGACTCGAGTCATGTGACTTGGACTCGAGTCAGACTCGAGTCATGAATTTGATGACTTTAGACTCGACTTGACAAAATATAAAAAGACTTGCAACTCGACTTGGACTTTGACATCAATGACTCGGACTTTCACTTGGACTTGCGCCTATTGACTTGTAAAGACTTGCTACTTCCCATAAAAAAAACGAAAGACAAAAAGATAAAATGTAGACACGGACTGATCTATCTATATTTATGTGTGTGCGCCTGTGCGTGAGACAATGCGCGTATTCGGCACAAAATCCAATCAAATCACTTACTGTAGATTGTTTTGATTCGACAGCGGCCAACCACGCGGAACAAGATAGACAACACGCAGGGCCAGACAACGAACGTGAATGCGCCAGGAAAATGATACCTAAGATTATTTCGTTAATTCGTTTGCCTACAAAAATTACGTGGAGACCAACAAGAAACGACTGACTATGTCGAACTTGTTAAATTCCTCCCAGCTTCATCCTAGCCTGCTTTTGACATGCCTGGTAGGCTACTATGAAACAAAACTGGTAGCCTACCCTACTGATTCTGGTGTCTAATTGATGGATTTAACCACGATTAGGATTAGGCTTTTAAAAGGTGGAACATTTTCACCTCAAACATGCGCTGTATCATATAGCCACTGCGTCTTTTTGTGTACATTCACATTAAATCCATTCCACTAACATTATCAGGAGGAGAATAGGCTACTATAACGTTTTATTTTGAGCACTGGTTGTTACTCATTGGATACATATCAAACTCCATGTCATGGTAGAGTAAGTTAAGCACCCACCCAATTAAACATGACCAAGGAAAAAGTGAACAGGACAACAATGCCATGCCACGGTAACCTACCTAAATCGTAGAAGTTAACATTGCAAGATATTTTCTATGACATCAGAAATATTTTCTTTACCTTGTCAGTTTTTTGAACATTCATTTTATTTAATGAAAACATATATCCTTGAACTATGTGACTATTTTTCTAACCGAATGAAACCTAATTACGTTCACGTACTTCTTAAAGTGACAGGCACTCAATTAGACATACACACCACCCTGTAATATCATTAAAGACAAGTGTAATCAATATGAAGTATTCAAATTACTGAATATTTTTAGCTATAAGTAATTATGCAGATCCTAAAATGCTATAAATTGTTAACAAAATATGTCAAGTTTATGAATTCAAAATATGAAATAGACACAAGACACACCATTTTCTGTGTGTGTGGACTGGAGGTTTGAGCAGAGACTAGGATTGCCACTGCTGTGAGTTATCTGTATCCCCCTTATGGCAATACGGCTTTGCTTATTTTTGTAATGTAATAAACATGGTCACACGTTTTAAAACTATTTCAGCTTGTGTAGGCCTATCAGTGGTTTCTTAACAAATTGAGCACATATGTTAACACATAGGGCCTATATTTCATTGAGAATGTGCTAGAGATACCATTTGACATTTCTGCTAGACAGATTTGCATCTCAATCTAATCTCTTCAGCACACACAAATTCAATTGACAAAATACCTGTTTCACTCGATTTTTAAAAAGACTCGAAAGGACTCGAAAGTCAGACCGTAGGACTTGGGACTTGACTTGAGACTTATTGGCCTTTGACTTGGACTTGACTCGGGACTTGCCTGTCTTGACTCGGGACTTGACTCGGGACTTGAGGGCAATGAATTGAGACTAACTTGTGACTTGCCAAACAATGACTTTGTCCCACCTCTGGTATATCCTAAACAAACAGGAAATAAATATTCAGTTATGGGTCAGGACTCAGATTCAAATGTATAGAAGTTGTGTATCATAGATTCAGGTATGCAAATAAATCCTGTGCTTCTTCTATTGATGTCTTCCAATGGCAGTATGTAGAGGCTAAACAGCACAATACTGTAACCTGCGAATCAGGATGCTATCAAATGCACCATTTGGGACTAAAAGCATAAATATATAATGTATTATCATCCATGCTCATCCTTAGATCACCAACCATGCTATGGTTATAGCGGAATTAAACTTCTCAAATAAACTGTTAAAATATAGGTAGTCAGCTATCGGATTAGGCAGAACAACTCCATTGATATGAATTTCTGGTTATTAAATAATGTTTGCTTCTTCCTTGCGGCTGTCATCCAACTGAACTCTAGCTCTGTACCCGGTGACAACCAACCAACTTAGGCCAATAGAATTGATGCACAGTACAGGGAGGTCTATACCATCATCATTCAGTTTTTGATCACCTTGTGAGGATGGATGAGATGAATGAACTCCTGGACGAGCAGGAAAAGGAGCTGAGCGAGAAACAAGCTGATGCAGAGGTTCAGACGAGTTGCGCAGTTCACTAGGGGTTTACGTCGACAGAGGGCAAAGGTCATCACAGCCAGGAACAGGAACCCCAACCCAACAGAGACGGCGATCCTATTCAGCAACACCATCATCTGGTTTGTCTAAGAGATAAGGTGATGTGTTGCTAAACATTACGCAATTACATTGTGTAATCTCCTCTTTGACATGATCTGTGTACTGTATAGGAATAGCATTTTTTCTTTTTTAAAAAAAATTAAGTGGGTAAAACTTTGAGGTGTAAGTTGGGTGTAGCCCGGCCCCCGGATAGGTAGCCTACCTGCCCACCAACATGAGAGTTCGTGCCCAACATGGACTTTCGTGCTCGGAGCTGGTTCCAAATGCTCCATGCGGCACCATACTTGAAAATAACGTAATGCTAACATGCTAAAGCTAATCTGCACACTCTTGACCCCCAGCTCACAACAATAGGTGCGTTCAAGTTGACCTTTTGCAGCAGCGAGATTTGCCGGCGGCAGCAGGGGCAGGGATACAAACGCTGCTATGAAGTTGTACACTCTCTACTTCCCGTGGTCTAGACTTGACCATGTGACGAATCACGAGGCACGGACCCGCACGGACTCTTGTGGATATGAGGAGGCATCTAAACACCTGCACACACGTCAGGGATGTAAAAGCCAATTAGGGCAAAGACCTGACGTCATGAAGGCAGGGTCTAGGCTCCGCTGCGCTCTGCAGTACCTCCAGACCGGCTGCTCTGTTGCGGAGCAGCCGCCTGGCCACGCCTTGCTCCCGCGATAAGTTGAGGCCATGTGATACCGACTGCCGAGTCGAAAACACACCCATCTAGACCATCGTGGACAGATTTTTAACCACGTGTATCTTGTGCTGCGCAGTTTTTGTGCTGCGCAGCCATCTTGAACGCGCCTAATGTGGTATCTAGTTTTCTAATATCTATGGCCAAAACACCCTGCTCTGCCAATTAAAACACTGGAACACATTGATGAGGTCATCAGTACACAACCTCTGTAGTCGCCTACCTCTGGAGGTCGCTCCGCCTGCATGATCAGACAGAAGGTGGAGAAGTGCACACAGCTGCAGATGGTGTGGCTGGCGTTAGTCTGGGTGACATCACAGCCGTCTACTACCCAGGCGCTGCCATTCCAGTACACACAGGAGAGCTCTCCCCGAGGGTCCAGACTCTACTCACCCCAAAAAAAACAACAAAGGGAGAATTAAGAAATTGAAGATAAGTGATTACACGAGGCTTGACCTAGCAATGGGTGAGTTTAAATACACACTAAAAAATGAAATAATAATAAAAAAAAATATCTAAGTTTTGTATTTATCTGGTTATTCAACTGCTCATATAAATAGAATAAAACTATTCATTATCGGTTTACTGCCACTATAGGTTAAGTCAAATCAGTTCAGCACACCTAGATTTCTGTCAATATTCTGATTTCTCCGAGACATGTATACAACTTTTTTGGGTTTTTCATATCTGTGCATGTGCGGCAAAGCGAATGTTGAACAACACACAACCAGAATTGTCAATCTGTGAAACAGCAGAAACATTGTTGCCTGGCTTTGCCCATCACTATTGACCAATGCACGTGAACGTGACAGACTGACCTGGATGTGTTTAATTGTGATGTTGGCTGGAATGGTCAGGTCTTTGTTTTGGGTTTTTGGTAGGGAGGCACTCAGAATTGCAGACATCATGGTCTTCTTTGTATCATTGACAGTGTAGAAGAGGTCTGCTGTCAGAACTGAACCCAATTTCTTGAAGTTTAAGAATGCCACAGCGGCTGATCCTAAAACACAGTAGAAATAAAGTATCAAAAGGGGATATAGAGAGGGAATATAGGGGAAAGAGAACTGTTCCCATTTCACTATTTGCACCCTCCATCTAGGTCTTAAAGGTAAACTATGCTATGCTATGCTATGCTATGCAATGCTATGCTATGCTAACTATTTTCAGTTAATCAATTCATTCCATACTGTTATATTTGATTAAATGAGTCATTACCGGTCGAACGTTTTTTTTTCGGCTGCCCTAGTGGTCTTTAGCAGTAGAACCACACTTGCAACTTCAGTAGACCTCGGGCACGCACCCATGCTCTACTCCAGGAAGTGTCATGTAAAGTCTCATGAAAAGGCACAGCAGACTGACCGATTGAGGAGTTTTGTAAAATATACACGCTAGAGCTGTAGGGGAAGCTCTGCAGAGAAGTATGCAAGCATAAAACGAGCGAAAACGAAAAGTGAAAGCGAAACCGGCGATGAAATCGCCAATCCTGCATAGTATACCTTTAATGTCTCCACTTTCTGTCGCTATTTATCTTATTTTCTTAAGGACACTCCACTAAAATATGGATTGAGGTGAAAAGCCAAGACCATACCATTGTTGTTTCTTGCAATGCCAACAAGATCTACATCCAATGAGTTATTTTTATTTTTAACATTGACGTTCATATTCCTCTCATACTCCTTCCCGATGGTGAAAGTGTGTGCTTCTGAAAGAGAACATAGCATGTCTGTTTATTGGTACAACAAATGTGTTATTGATGGATCAATCTTAAGTTGGTTTCCACAATAATAACAGAATATTTTACTTAATGATGTAGACTAGAGTGTAATTAGGATTTTTTTTTTTTTTAAATGTTGGAATGACTGCACACCCATGCTTTTGGTCTTCAGTGTTTTACTGGCGTTTGTGGTTGTGTGCTCCACTAGGGCCCCCACCAGCTTTTCGGTGGACTGCAGCATGGCATCTCCCAAGACCACCAGCTTCTCTACATTGGTATTCTGTGGCACCTTAGTGAGGGCATCTTCTAAATTCCCCAGTAAGGACGACACAACCTGCAGGTATGTGACGGCAAGTACCACCCAAACACACTTTTAGGTATACAGGTTGGTGAAAGTGAAAGTACGACATTAAAAAAAGAAAACAAAAGTTATGGTCACTTTTTTAATGTGCAATGAGGGTGCTCTGAATACTGACTCTGTTGTCTTTTAAAGTTTCTCTAAAAGATGGATTGCAATTTGGATTACAGCTGCTTTTGAAAAGCAGACATATTTCACCGCAAACTGTTTTACCGTTTTCATACATATGGTGCAATACCTGATCAATCGCGATCAATTAGCACTTCACTGTTTTTGTGTTGTACCTTAAAATAACGTTTCAAAAATCATTTAAGCGGTTCATCAACTCCTAACTGGGTGAACGGCACTTCTGCTTTCACTTTGCAGCCCTCTACCGGCTATAACTGCACTATATAACTTTACGAGGTAGTGTATCTGCAGTTCGATGAAATGAGACATCAGAAACTACAAATTTGACTTGCTTCGATGTCGCAATACTGGATAAACAAATAGAGAGTGTGCGACAGAGGAAAAGTGCTTTAGTGTTGCTTTAAGAAAAGCGTGATTTGCAATTTTGCACACTAAATATGATGCCATGTTTTAAGCTCCAGAAACATGCTGTAATTCGGTGCAAATTTTTAGTGCATCAGCCCCCGTGTCTTGTAAAGCCCCAAATACGTGATGCAACAAAAAATACTCACGTATGGCTCTAAAACAACATCATCTGTCAAATTCCCGATGACACTGCTCAGGATGTTAAATTGAGCCTCAGGCGACGTCCCCTATGGAAATAAGGTGGGTTTTTTTTTTAATTATTTTTTTAATATTGTTAAACCTTATGAGTGCATTTTTCGTAACATATAATAAAAACAATTGGTCAGGTCAAGATCGAGGAGCTCGGCATATCCATCAGCTTTGAATCGTCTTGAATGCAACCTTAATTTCACAGACTTTCACAGACATACTTTCCTATTCCCATCCCATTTCCCATACTTTCCCATTCACTGTATTTAATGTAGCGACAAATGTTGTGCAAAATGCTGCAGGAGAGCTAATCCTGCATTTTGCATTTGCTTTGCATGTTAATCTCTGTGGATATCTGAGGGACACAGACCAGATGCCCTCATGTCAAAATCAATTGTTGTTCCTTCAAATTATAATGCTATTTCAGGGACTTTCAACTTACATTACTGTGAATACATGTACAGTAGATAGATAGATAGATAGATAGATAGATAGATAGATAGATAGATCATTTATTGATCCCCAAGGGGAAATTCAAGGTCCCAGCAGCTAAAGACACCACACACAACATACAATACAATGTAAACAGGAAAATACAGAGCATATGACTTTCAACTTACATTACTATGACATTACATGTAATGATTATGTCATTCTAATGGTATATCTCTCATCGAGTGCACAATTTAAACAGATCAAATTTTTGGCCAGCCGTGTTATGAGGGAAAAGACGTGTACCTCATTGCTGTGAAGATCTGAAAATCAGAAGGAAACATTCAGATGGTCATAAGGAGAGGAGGTCCAAGAATGAATGTTATCAACAGCAATTCCATTTTTGAAGATCATTTACAAATAGATATAATGCTTTGAACAAAAACATGAGTGAATAGATAAGTTGCTTTTAAAATGAACTGTTATATGCTAATAAGGCCTTTGTGTTTGTGTGTGCATATTTCACTTCCCCTTGTGCACATAACAACAAAGTGACTAATGTGTATCTAATGAAACACTTAATTGCAATGTTACCTTTGCAAACCAATGTGCCTGCAGTGATACTGGGTTTGGTACCGTTTTGGCATTCACAGTAAATTCCCTCTTCAGTGTCGACACATATGGATGAATCAGGACAAACCTGAGACGATGTGTTGCACGTTTTAATCTGTGAAACTGAGGTCACACACACACACACACACACACACACACACACACACACACACACACATTTTTCAGTGACACTTTAATGTACCACCTGTTGTTTCAAAACACTACACGCAATAAACACAACGCCACACCCTGTGCGTGTACAAGGCTTTGTGGCACTGATAAAGTCATTCACACTTAGTGAACAACCACCTTGGATTTAGACAGGAAAGTCAAGTTTGTCTTTTTTGAATGGAAAACACAGCTACTACAGTGCCCTCCAAAAGTATTGGAAAACATGCTAAAGTTGACCATATAAAATCTTTTAGAAATTGATCTTAATGCCTTAAATGAAAAAATGAGGAAATATTCAACCTTTAAGGACATCGATATTCTTTGTGAATGAATAATGTATTGTAAATAAATAAACGTTTTCCTTAAAATACAGGGGTCATAGCCTGGGTTTCCCATACTGCCTTGCGCGGTGATTTCTTTCACGCTGCTAAGGCAGTCTGGAAACTAACGTCCCCATTTTCGCCTGATTTTGGTGGCCAATCACAGAACAGGGGAGAAAGCAAGACCATGATGAGCTATGCAGAGACGCATTTGACTGACATCCTTGGCACCCAATGAACGGATCTGGGCATTTTTTCAAATACGAGAAAATGAACGTCTGGTTGCCAGACCACGTCTCATTTGAGAAGTGGGAGGCGTTAGCCAGGCTTGGGGTCATAAGTATTGGAACGCCTATGTTAAATTCCCATAGGGCAGGCAGATTTTCATTTTTAAAGGCCAGTTATTTCATAGATCCACTATGCACCCTGATAAAGTCCCCTTGGCCTTTGGAATTAAAATAACCCCACGTCATCACATACCCTTCATCGTACCAAGAGATTGGCATGGTTTATTTCAGTTATTAGCTGTTAGCTAATTAGCTGAATTGCATTGAGCTCAATGAGAATGATTAAAAAAAAAACTTAAAGGTTGAATATTTCTTCATTTTTTTTCATTTAAGTCATTAAGATCAATTTCCAAAAGATGATTTTATATTGTCAACTTTAGCATGTGTTCCAATACTTTTGGAGGGCACTGTATTTCTGTACAACAGTGCGAGTAGGTGTAGTGGATCCATGGAGGTATTATAAGAACTGGAGAAAGTGAACAAGTCCCGCCCCCATTCATTTCAATGGGAATGCTAGGCTAGTGAAAATTGCCAAAATTTAACGATTTTTTCAGGCTTCAACATGGCGTTTCAAGGGACTTGTTTCCGGTGCCGTTTTACTTAGCCAATTAAGTGCCAGGTTACTGATTGACGTAAGGTACAGAAGGAGAGCTCGTGCCCACACTAAGCTCGTGCATGAGCTGAGAGTGGAACAGCCACCAATCAGCATGAGGAAAACGCAGAGAAAACGGCACCGGACATGAAGTATTTCTGGAAAATGGCGACGAGGAAGTGCCTTGCTAATCGGCGAAGCTAATCAGTCAAATCCTGACCCCCTGAGTGGATCAACTGAGTGCTAATGTATGTATGCACCCATGTCACGTGTGAGTGCCTCCTTATCTAGGCATGCATCGTCATTAAGAAAAGTGCAATTAAACTGATAACCACATGGTATTAAGCAGACAATCTGTGGTGTTTTTCGAGCAAATACATTTAGCAGATAGTATACAAATGGAATAAAACTCTTAAAAGAAACACATGGAGGTCTGATTTAAATGACATCTGGCTGAACCAACAATACAACATAATTAGCATTAGAATGAACTAAGCCTAGCTGTTAGCCAGGCTAGGTGTACAGAATAAATCTTATCTATTTTTTTTTTTTTTTTTCCAAATGCCCTTCAGGTTTCTGTAACAACATTTCATTTTCCTTCTTCATAGTTTTCTCTGCATTGTTTTCACAAAGTCCTCTCTCTAACAAGCATGGCTCTTAAAAGGATTTATATATGCTCAACAGCCAATCAAACTAAAGCTCTCATTTACAGTATGTGTTCCTTTACCAACATGCTACAGTAATAACTGAAATTACATTCATGATTCATCACTTTGTATCTCACTGAAAGAGCCAGACTATGTACAAACACTAACGTTTATTTTGCAAAGAAGAAACAGTTATTGGTAGGGTTGGCAACTTTCTCAAATCCAAATCAGGGACACCCGATTTGCTGCAATAGAGATTTATAAGAGTAGGCTATCATCTATGTAATATGCAGTTTTGATATTGACATTGTAAATGTAAACAATCTCTAAGAAGAGTGTAAAGCAGTTTGCAGTAATGTTAACCACAACGTCGTTGCTGGAAAAAAGAAATAGCAAACAGCCCATTATAACTTAAGTGTGTGGCGGGCCGGATCTATGAAACTAATGTATGCTTGGCGTGCCGCATTAGCTTAGACACCCCTGAGCATTCCCGCGGCCCTTGCGTTCCACAGGTGCAAAACTGAAAGTTTGTTGCGTTTGTTGTGTTTTGTGAGCAAGACTGTCTGAAACATCAGTACACACGCTGGGCAGTGTGCATTTTCCGTAAGTTACTGTACATCAGAATAGACTGTCCGAAAGTCAAGCGCTCTTACTAGATGGGTACTTCGTTTGGCGTGATTTCCAAGCGTGCATCCATGCATCTTTTTTGGCCTCAGATATCCCTTAATCCATTGCGCAGCACAGGTCAAGCTCCACACGTCATGCAAATCGTCAACACACCCCCCTCCCCGAGTCAGGTGACGCCAACTAGTTAGTGCTGTCCAAATGTAGGTGGGGACGCAGACTGAGGAGCGAGCTACAGTAACTGAGACGCTACTGGAAAGAAGGTACTACCCAGCGTGCACTTACGCATAACACTTACGCATAACTTTGAGACTGTAAGATGGAGATGGGAGACCCTGTACTGCACAGGTGTAGTTGCCCTCATCTTTATAAGTGACTGGGTGGAGCTGCAGATGATTGTTGATAATCTGCTTATTCTCTACAGGACGTCCATCTTTACTCCAGATGAAGGTAGGGCTGCTGGTTAGATTACAGGTGGTACTGCAGGTGAGAGTCACATGATCACCTTCAGTCACTCCTTCTTGTCTAGATGAAACAATCTGCAGATCTAAAAGAAGTATGAATATGTGTTTAACATATATGAAAATAATTTGACAGAAAATATTAGTATATTAATATATTAGTAAGTTGACCCAGCTTGTGTTACCAGTTATTTTCAAAGCAACTCCTGGCGGGCCTGTAACAATCTCTTTTGGTTCATTGGTCCTAATTCTACAGTAATACTTGTATTGCTCATCTGCTTTGGTTAGTTGAGTTATGTTCAGAGAGCATTCTTTGTGTTTATTTCTACTGTCCACTGTGACCCTTTGCTTGTATTTGATATCCTTTGACAAATCATCGTTAGACTTTTTATCTGTCCAGAAAGCTTCTAGGACTGTAAGACGTGTGGGGTAGGTGTAGGAGCAGGACATGTTAAATGATGATCCCTTCAGAGCACAGATGTGTGTCGGGCTGTAAGTAACAATCCACTCATGACCCCCTGCAACACAAATCAGATATGAAACAAAATATTAACCAAGGTATGTTTACATCTATCATGGACATAGCCTACCAAGCAGACAGACGTGTAAATTATCTTATATGGTTTAGATAGACAGTGAATGTCACTGGAGATCTACACAGAAACATCTTTATAGTCTATACTATATAGGACTATATAGGTCTATTCGGACGGGACTAGTTTTACAGGGGGATGTAGAGTAATGCAGGTTTATCATATGACCTCTGTAATGTAAATGTCCCATTCGGACGGGACTAGACATCTCTGTCATTTTATTTGACATGGGAGGAGTAACTACGTTTACGTTCTGCCGTCACATCTTCGTGGCCGTGCACGTGATACTTTACGTCAGTTGCGTGCGGCATTTTCAGATTTCAAAGACGTTAGCTTTATGTTATGCCAAACAAGTAGTTTGAAATGGCTAACAACATCAAGCCATTAGGCAAACTAGCTAACGTCCTATTAGAAGCAAGGGGGCAGCGAACGTTCTGAGAGTGTAGACAGTATGGCGGCCGCCATGCTAAAAAGAAGACCGTGGCTAGCTGGCCATTCCATTGAATCCTATGGGGCGTAAGCGCCACTTTGACATCAAATTACGTTAGAGCTGAAGCGTTTTAAGCCTTTATATGGACATTTTCTATTGTCGGAGTACATACTACATTGTGAAATTGACATCATAATCTCATAACTGTCTTATCGGCTGAGTAATAAACGTTTTTCCGAAATCAATGCTAAAGTGTTAAGGGGCATGCGTCCAGCGAGAGTAAAACGTCGCCATAGGTCAGACTCGGTCAGAATACGTGCCTACGTCACATGTACGACACCTGAGCCTGCGCAGGAGACAAGAAGACCTAAAAAAAAACGTTGAGATTTGCTTCCTCGGTCTCTGCTGCCGTCTACGTGATAGCTCTGTCCATATCTTTTACTGTCTATGATTAGAAGCTGCACAGCATGTTATGTTTTCATTCAGACTATGGTGGAATTGTTTTTAAATCAGGATGTGACGAAATATTACAGACAGCTTTACAGAGGGTCGCGTTCGCACAGGATTAATATTACCTACGGTAATTTCTCTGGACCGTTTTAAGGAAGGTAAAAGTGGCTGTAAATTTCACCGACATACTTATGTTTACTGACATGGCGCGTCCGGATGAGACTAAATTCTCTGGTAATTATTACTTTACCTAATGTCACCCCCATAAAACTAATCCCGTCCGAAAAGGCCTACACTCCGTTATGTTTACTGACATGGTGCGTCCGGATGGGACTAAATTCCCTGGTAATTATTACTTTACC
Organism: Sardina pilchardus; assembly: GCF_963854185.1. Lineage (NCBI taxonomy): Eukaryota > Metazoa > Chordata > Actinopteri > Clupeiformes > Clupeidae > Sardina > Sardina pilchardus. The sequence goes on along the minus strand of NC_084994.1, from coordinate 19,061,726 downwards.
TGGGGCCTATTCTCGATGTCAGGTTCCTACGTCACAGTCCTCCGCCATATTGGAATGGGGGAAGAAAATCGTCTCCGCCATAGGAACCCATTCAATTTAGCGTCAAAAGGTATTAGTCAAACTTTTGATTAACATGTAATTTTTATACTTTGAGTCATTATCTGGAGGGACTAAGGCCTGATATATACACAAATCGAATTAGGTCAGTTTGGATTATACGAGATGCCCGTACGAGGTACCTGAAGACCGGATCTTCACTAAAAAATGAATGGGTTCCTATGGCGCCGCATGGCGGAGATGTTTTGTTTCCCCATTTCAATATGGCTGCGGCCATGAACCTGACATCGATTTGTGTATATATCAGGCCTTAGTCTCTCCAGATAATGACTCAAAGTTAAAAAATGACACGTTAATTACAAGTTTGACTAATACCTTTTGACGCTAAATTGAGTGGGTTCCTATGGCGGAGACAATGTTCTTTCCCCCATTCCAATATGGCAGAGGACTGTGACGTAGGAACCTGACATTGAGAATTGCACAAAACTAGGATAAGGGAGTAAGCCGGAATATCTTGGTTATCCTGGCTCAATTAATCCGTGATCCAGTTGCACAAAAGCGGGATGGGGGCAGCAGGATATGTTATGGTATAAGTTACCATGGCGATTTATTCTGTGGAGCTAGCCTGCTCCAGACCAGGCTAAGAGCCAAGCTAAGTTGATTCTAATGGTCATTACATTATCTGATTGGTTCAGCTAGCTGTCATTCAAATCAGACCCCATGTGATTTTTTTAAAGAGCTGTATTTCATTTATATATTATTTGCTACTTGCATCTACTCGCAAAACATATGGTATTAGGCAGACATTCTGCTGTGCTTTGCGAGTAAATACAAGTAGAAAATAATATATAAATGGAATACAGCTCTTTATAAAAATCGCATGGAGGTCTGATTTGGTGGTGATTTTTTACGCCCCAGCTCAGTAACTTATCCCGGATGTCTTAATTCTGCTTTTGTGCAACGGGCCCCTGATGTCACCCCATAAAACTAATCCCGTCCGAATAGGCCTTTAATGAATGTCCTGCATGCCAGTCCGTAATCTGAAAACGTCTCAGTTCACCTCACACATATCATTTGAGCAAGATGACCTGTTGGAGTAGCTGATTGTCTCAGTCTAACAGGTGTAGCTGGTAAATTGGGTTCACCTGCACGTGGAACTCCATCCAGGACACGAAAGATCATGAGAACTGCCAAAGGATCAATACAGACCTCACAGTCACAATGACACAGCACAAATAATGCTACCAATTAGGGCTGTCAATCGATTACATTTTTAAATCTAATTAATTACATACTCTGTGATTAATTAATCTAAATTATTTTGACAGCCCTACTACCAATACATCAGAAAGGTTTGGAAAAGATTTTGAAAGACCACAGTCTCACACCCTTTCACACGTAAAAGCAAGTCACAGATTTTCTAGTCACAGACTATGATTTTGCAATGACTAGGACTATTGCAGGGTCACTATTCTCAAGACTGCTACTAGTAAGTGGACTGCTTGGCATGGTCAGGTAATCAAGATGTGCGGACACAAATAAAACTCCATCCAGGACGAGAACTGCCAAGTATAAGAACAGACCTCATTGTCACAATGACACAGAACAATTAAAAGGAAAAGGATGAAAAACATAAGAAAAGCAAATGCAAAAGAGATACGTGGACATTTGTTTAAATCAACTGAGAGACATGAGTAAATAAAACAAATAAATTATAAAACATACGCATGCATACATACATGTAAAACGTATAAAACTTATTAGTCTGTTGCATCGTTTACTGATCTGAATAATTACTATCATCTCTATACTTACATGTAAATTTAAGGACATTCATTTTCTTATTGACCAGATGATCAACCACCCTCAAGTAATCCCATGAAAACTCCTTTTGGGGAGCAAGTGTGGACAGCCGTGTCTACAGCCGACTTTTGTTCTTCAGTTGTGAAATGGTGTCACTCACCTACTGTAATGTGACCTAGTGCGTAGACAACACAGATGAAAGGCACTACTGTGAAGGTGGCCTCAAATGCAAATTGAGGTGGTGCCAGTGGAGGAAGATGGCATGGCCCCTAAAACAGTGTTTGAATTACCTCGTCTTTCCTTGTCAAACAAATTTGGATGCAATATGAGTCTTGAATTGGATACCATACCGGAGTTTTCTAGGATCTCAAAACCGGATTATCAACGTGCCTTGCCATAGAGAAACACATGAAACATGATGATGATGAACATAGGCTATTGCAGAGGATCCAAACTGCCCAATGCATTACCAGGTACAGTAAGTGTGTGTGTGTGTGTGTGTGTGTGTGTGTGTGAGAGAGTGTATGAGAGAGAGAGAGAGAGAGAGAGAGAGAGAGAAAGAGTGAGAGAGAGAAAGAGTGAGAGAGAGTGTGAGTGAAAGAGAGAGAGAGAGAGAGAGAAAGAGTGAGTGAGAGAGAGAGAGAGAGAGAGAGAGAGAAATAATTAGGCCTGGGCATTGGCAACCCCATGATATCTTACATAATTTAGTCACAATACATGGCATTTAAGTGTTAAAAACATCACATCAACCAACCAAAGTTGAAACCCCTCTTGCTACTCTGCTAATCACAGATGTGGAAGTATTTTGTCGTTCATTCATGATAATTAGCCTAACACTAACTGAGCCCACTCAACCTAGCAAGTAAAAAGATGATCTAGTTACAGTCCAAAATTACTTTAAGGCTTAAAATGCACATTGATAAGTACCCCATGAACACTGGATCTCTTCGGAGAGTACACAAACAATATATCATTCCGTGTTGTTTCATTTCACTATGTTCACGTCCATGTTTAATGTTTGTTCTTCTTACAACCTCGCGGTTCAATATAACAGAATAGGAAAAGGCCCCCCAAAAAGGAATGCATTAATAGAAATTAATAGAAATATATAAAAAAGATTGAAATTGAATCAAATCGTGACTTTAAAATGGAAAATTAAATCGAAATTCACGAAGAGAGGAGACCCTCTTATCTGTGCGATTGCAAAGGACGAGGATGGTCTGGACAGCTCCTCTATCTCAAGGGCCGCTGCAGCTGATGTATTTGGGGCAGCCGTGGTGTACTGGTTAGCGCATCGGGCTTGTAACCGGAGGGCTGCCGGTTCGATCCCCGACCAGTCCACCACGGCTGAAGTGCCCTTGAGCAAGGCACCTAACCCCTCACTGCTCCCCGAGCGCCGCTGGTTGGGCAGGCAGCTCACTGCTCTGGGTTGTGTGATTCACCTCACTGTGTGTTCACTGTGTGCTGTGTGTTCACTAATTCGGTTAAATTGGGTTAAATGCAGAGAACTGAATTTCCCTCACAGGATCAAAAAAGTATATATTCTATTCTATTCTATTTTTGTATGTTTCATCAATTCTATTCCATGCATTCAGTGAAACACATTATTCTTATCAGTGCTACTTACATGTAAATTGAAGGTCATTCATTTTCTTATTGACTAGACGCCCAACCATTTTCAAGATACGTAATCCAATAAAATCTCCTTTAGGAGAGCAGGTTTGGACAGGCTTGTCAGCTACACTCACCTAATGTGGCAAGTGAAGTCGCCCAGTGCGTAGACTGGGCAGTGAGAATGTAGGAAAGTGGTTGGTGTTTATGTTTCTGTTTATGTCCCAGATGGAAGGCACCACTGTGACTGTGAAATGGAAATTAGGGTCACGTTCGTGGACAGAGGAAAGGTCAGATCAGACTGACAAAGTGGAGAGAGGAAAGGTCAGATCCTCCTCACCAAAACTGCTTTTACATGAAATATATTGTAGATTTGCATGCCTTTGCGAATATGTGTGTGTGGGTGTAGAAACATCAAAACACCAAAATTGTTTGTATATTTAATAGATTTGCATGCCTTTGTGAATGCATGTGGGTGTAGAAGTATCAAAGTAGGCCTGCCAAAATAGTTAATATATATATATATATATATATATATATATATATATATATATATATATATTAGTATTTAGTATATCTTTTTTTACCCTTTTTTGCCTTTATTGTGATAGGAAAGTGTAGCGGTAGACAGGAAACAGGTGGGAGAGAGAGATGAGGACATGGCCGCAGGCCGGATTCGAACCTGTATGTGTTTGTATACAGTATGGTACGAGCGCTGTAGCCTGCTGCGCCACAGATTCGAACCTGTATGTGTTTGCACCCCCAATAGTATTTATATTCAATATAGATTTGCATGCCTTTGTGAATGTGTGTGTGAGTGTGTGTGTGTGTGGGGGGGGGGGGGGGGGGATGTAGAAGTATCTTTGGCACAATGTGGTTTTCTTTGTCCTTATATTCAACGTTTATATTTCTGGACAGCATCATTTCTGAGGAGGCTAAAGAGAGTCCATCTAGATCCTGGTGAACATACAGTACCTACCGCTTCTTCCGACGCACCATCATTTATTGTAAACATAGACCATGGAACCACTGATATAAAAGTAACTTCCCCAACACTGTTGCTAAGTGCTAATAGAAGATAACTTGCTAGCTTATTGTGAGGAAACATCCTGACAAGTCATGGCATAGAACTCAGTATTCAGAATTGGCATAGAATTCAGAAGCATTTATTGTAAACATGGACCATGGAACCACTGATATATTTTGCACGCCCAATCGCTAACAGATACATGGTTGGAACAAAGCAGGGCTAATTTCAGAACATGGTATACAACATATACAACCCAGCTCAAGAACTCATTGATAACAACATTTACAAACACATATGAAACCTTTGGCAACACTGAGAATCACTTCATTATCTCAGTATTATTGATTAGGCTTAGAGAGCACAATGAGGTGGGATCCCTTGTGATCGTTTGCCTTCCTGGTTCAGATTTAGGTGCTTCACTTTCATCTTACTTGATGCTGTTGGATAACTGCATTGCTGGGACAAAGTATGCTAGTTCAACATAACATGGTGCAATTCATATATTATTTTTTTTTTCAATTACTTAAGCACGGTTTTGCAAACACAATCTGTTTAAAAAAAAAAAAAACACAGCACACAATTAACACAACCCTACTCCTAATTAGCAGAATCCCTTAACTCTTTTGCAAAATAAAACACTTCAGAGAAATCACAATATCATAGCCACATCCTGACGTCCTTCATATGATCTGATTGTCATCCTGACCAGGGCAAGCCCCTTTAACTGCAAACACAAAGACACATGAAAGTAAAGGCAAATGGGACAAGTGTTAAAAAAAAAAAAATGTCAGTCCTGATTGCTATAAGCATTAGTTCAACAATAAAGATACAAAGCAACAACAAAACCTAGTTTGACATGGCAGATATTCATAAAAAATTGTATTCAAAACACTTCAGAGAAATCACAATATCATAACCACATCCATGATATGATCTGATTGTGTTTGTATCAGTGTTTTGTAGGATTAGAGAATAATCCAGAGCACTGAGTCATATACTGACTAAATAGGGCACATCAGACCAGACCTGTACATTGAGGTTATTTTTCTCAGCTGCTTATTCACATAATATTTGCATATCATACAATTTTACAGTAAAAATGGCACTATAACTATGACAAAACTAATGTAAAAATATATTTAAAAAAAACCCACAAATGAAATAAAATAAAATAACCTCATAGTGTCCAATGGCTGCCAGAAGCTAATATTTGCTAGTTCACCATGTCCAAGTAATTATCCTCTTGTTCAGGGGTTTGTTTGTTTATCCAAACAGAGGAGCTTGAACATGTGATCAAAATTTGTAAGGGTGCTATTTAGAGTTTTTCGTACATTAAAATAATGTTTCCAAAATCATTTCAGCGGTTCATCAACTCGTAACAGGGTGAACAGCACTTCTGCTTTTACCCTCTATTGGCTATAACCGCACTGTGTCACTTTACGAGGTGGGGTAGTGTACTGTATCTGTATTTGATTAAATCAGAAACTACAAATTTGACTTGCTTCGATGTCGCAATACATCATACTTTCATAAAATAAAACAACATATTCTACCTTGTCTGTTATTTGCTGGATAAACAAATAGTGTGTGTGCGACAGAGGAAAAGTGCTTTAGTGTTGCTTTAATTAGTTTCCTCTGTCACACTGGTGCACCTAACGGTGCTATTTATTTATTTTTTCTCTGTCACTCTGGTGCACCTAATGTCGTAAGAGTGACAGCCTAGACTTTCCTCACCTCTGCAAACTAAACGCTTGTTCTCCTTTGACTAGTGCATTCTAAGAACTAATATACCAGCCTATAAAATACAAATCAAAACATGTATGGAATGTACTGTACGTGGCAAGTTCCATCGTAGGGGATGTTACTGTCATTCTTTTGAAAAAATAAATCATTAAAAATACATGAAGAGAATGAAAGTAATTTGATGATTTGAAAGGAGGAATGATCTAGTAGCTGTGAACTGTAATGGAAATGTACTAACTCGCATCAACGAAGAGAATTGGCTGGAAATGTCTAATTACATTTTTGAAGTTTTTGTAAGGGACGTCACTGTGCGATTATCATTCTTTCTCTTTCTACTGCAACAACTCCACAACTGCAGTCGCACCTGTACAGACAGAACGAGAAGGTACAGTACTGTAAGTGTGTGTGTGTGTGTGTGTGTATGTACACAAGACACATAAGGAGCTGTGTGTGTGTATGTGTGTGTGTGTGTGTGTGTGTGTGTGTGTGTGTGTGTGTGTGTGTGTGTGTGTGTGTGTGTGTGTGTGTGTGTGTGTGTGTGTGTGTGTGTGTGTGCGCGCGCGCGCGAGAGAGAGTGTGAATGGGATCATTAGGTCTAGACATTGCCAACCCCAAGATATGTTTTATCATTTACACTGAATTTTACAATCCCATCACAATACATGCATTACTTTCAGGGTAAAGAAATTGATTTCCTCAAATCAGTCTATCACTACAATCAGTAATTGGTATTCACCTTTAAATTAACAAACGTATAAATTAAATGTCCAGGGCCCGTATTCACAAAGCATTTTATCTTACCACTAAGAGTACTCCTAAATCGCGCTAGAAGATTTTAGTTAGGAGTTTTCCATTAAAAGTTATTCACAAAGCCTTTCAGACCTACTTTTAGTAAGGAGAAACGCCCACTCCTAAACTAAAAGTGAGTCTTCGTTGCTATGGTTGACGTCATTACTCATGCACGAGCTTGATGAAAGTGACCACCTTGATTGGCTGGTGATTATAACGCGGGAATGATGGCAAACCTCCCCTACAATGACGAGTTGAGTGACAGGTGTTAGGTCTTAGCTGGTGAGAATGCGTGCGCTATGTCGGGCTGTGAAGGATGGAAGATGATGAATAAATAGGCATAGCCTTAATGAATAAAGAGTAAAGCAAGCCTAGGCTTAATGAAACACTATGGACTGGAGCAGTATATTTGCAACATGTTTTAAATTAATCTGTATGAAAACACGTAACCTATATTTGCAAAGAGGAGAAGCGATTTAATTTAATTAGGCACAATAAGACGTTACATTTAGTTTACATGCAATGGTGGTTTTGGTTGTCGGTGGCATTATTGCATTTGCATCCTTAGTTGCAATGCACATTTATTCCCTTGCATGACAGCGAGCTCCTGCACTGCACGGTCATTTCAAAACATCGCGATGTGAAATGCCACTAAAAGCGGGTTGTGAATAGGTCTTAGTGAGTTAGAAGTCCTCTCGAGTTCTTTTACGCTGTCCTAGACTTAGGAGCTACTTTTAGGCTTAGAATGCTTTGTGAATAACTTTTAGTGAAAAAAATTAGGAGTCATAAAGTTAGGAGTGACACGCCCATTATTTTTAGGAGTTCCTCCCTAAATTCGGCAGTTAGGAGCTACTTTTAGCCCTAAAATTCTTTGTGAATACGGGCCCATGTCTCCATGGGCCCTAATATAAATGGTGGGCAAGGTGCAAAGTCTTTCAACAATCAAAGTTCACTTGCATGGACTGTAGTGGTTATGAGGCATGAAGGTATTCATTTACCGATGTTTGTATTCAAGGTCTTCTCCACAGTGTTAAATTAGCTACTTGGTTTTGCCTGGTTATCAAATTAGCTTTGGTTAGACTTTGCACATTATTCAAATTAGTTCCCAATGTGTTACCTCCTCATTGAGAACACAGTGTAGGAGGAAGATGAAGGTTCCCTGTTGGCTGTTGAGTACGTGGAAGAGAACATCCAGTGCAGGGCTGCTTCCAGCAAAGAATGCCAGTATCCAAGGCAACCCAATGATAAAAGACTGGACCAGCGTTTTAAACACCAACATCCTACAGAGAAGAACGGACACTTGTTTGATGTTGCTGTTCTCTCACAGAGTGTGCAAGATTATTTTGCAACATTATCTTTGCCAGTAGACTAATGCTAATGTGAAAAATCTGAAAACAAATGAACAAAATATGTTTCACACAGTGATATCTGATGTTGTGTCCCAGTTTGGCCATTCCCACATCTGCTTGCCATACCCTTGCCAACACCTGGTGAGCTGCATTACCTGATTCGTTTTTTGTTTGTGGGGCTCTGCCGTATCTGAGACAGGGTAGTGCGTAGGAGGATGACGATGACGAAGAAGAGGACAGCGTTTGTCTAGTTTGGGTAACAAGTGACACAGACATGCACAATTCATTCCTTAGATTTGAATCTCTGTCACACATTAAAGGAGCACATTGGATTCAATGTTTGTTTCAACTTCCAAACTCACTCCAAGGATGCAGCACACAGGACCAAGAAAACTCCAGATGAATCCTCTTTCGTAATTCAACCAGCAGCTATAAAGGTAGAATGTGACTTATAGTGACATACAATATGATCCAAAACCCTACAGTACATGAACCTTACCACATTTTACCATCATTAAATTTACGGAGTGTCTATTTGCACCCCGGGTGCAAATAGCCTAGGCCCCATAGCATAGCTGAGCACCCTGTGACGTAACAACAAAAGAAATGGACCATCTTGGCAGGAGATGTCCTATCTAAGTCCTAAATCTAACAATTTAGGATTATTAAAACAATATTTTAGATGGGAAAGTGGTGCTAAATTTCCACGAAGTTTGCTCAGTGAACGGGTAAAACCGTCCGTTTGTAAGCGAAATCAAAAAATGCGATCTTTTGGTTTCTTTACCGTTACCTAGCAATCACAATTTATATGCAATATCTCCTGCATTTTCTCCATGGGCTGTAGTGTAGTGGGAACGTGATCGGACTTCAGCTCAGGGACTCAAGGTTCGAGTCTCTGCTCAGGTGATGACTTTTTTTTCATGGTACGAATGACTCTCTCTTTTCTTAGATGACGTTACCTCGTGGCAAATAAGAGTTTGTGCTTTTTGAACCTGTCAAAGATAAACTAGTTTTATTTCAGTTTTGTACAGTTGAGTAGAAGTTTAAGTCAACAGTGGCTGTGCTGCCTGGAAGACAACTCAGAAAATAACTCTTTGAACTAGCTTGCCTTTGATCAAGCTACCACATGACCACTCATCAGTATTTGTATAATCACTTCCATATATTGTAAGTTACCCAGACATGGCGAAACAGCTAAAAACTGTAGCTTAGAGCTGGTAAATAGCCTACAGGCCTATAACAGTGTACGATGTCAGACATCGGGTGTAAATAGCATTGTTGATTAGACACACCCGGGTGTAAACAGTAATGTTGATTATTTGCACCCGGGTGTAAATAGTATCAGAGTGTCTATTTGCACCCCTGGTGCAAATAGCCTTGGCCACATAGCTGAGCTATTTACACCCTGTGACGTAACAACAAAAGAAATGGACCTAACATTTTTTACTATGGACACCTGGGTGTAAATAGTATTATTGACTATGGACACCTGGGTGTAAATAGTATTATTGACTATGGACACCTGGGTGTAAATAGCAACAATGGCTATTTGCCCTATGCATGAATAACAATGTAACAGTGATCGCTATTTACAAATACTGGGTGCAAATAGCATCTGCCATTATAGACACCCCGGGTGTAAATAGTAATGTTCAGAATTTGCACCCTGGGTGCAAATAGCATCTGCCTTAAATTTAACACAACATTACAAGGGTTAAAATACTACTTAAAAAAAATTGGTTGCTGATAGATACCTTGCTTATACAATTCTAAAAAAACTTTAGTACTATAAATAAATTTTAGGAGTCTACTTCTCATTTAATAAAGGTATTGTAGCTAGACTATAAAAGGGCTTTATGACCGAAAAATCCCAATTCCACAGAATATGTTTAACCTTAAAGGATACATAGAATGGAAACCATTTTTGTCTTGCAATGCTATTCTGATTTCATTTATTTTTCACAATGTGTCCCAAGACTCCCAACATTCTTGGACATGTGGTAGTAAAGAATAACAAAAAAAGATAACAACTCCTTAAAATATCCATTTTTGAAAACATTAAAAAGTCATGTTATTTAACATGTTATTCCCCCCCCCCCCCCCCCCAAAAAAAAAAAAACTGTGTGCATTATTTTAATCAAAGACCAAACAAAACCCACCAGGGAGCTAGCTCATCCCTTCCTTTTTGATGTTAAATGTGACAAAAAGAATATGATGGAAATTGTGTATGATCACTCACTGCACCTTTAACTCCACCTTAGAACAAATGCACAGAAACATATAGTGTGGGCTTTTTTTTTTAAAAAAAGGAAAGTCTTTTAGCTAATACCTAATTAGGTTATTAATAAAACTCCATTGTTCATTCTATCTCCATCTTTACAAAAATGTTACTACTGTAACTTGTTACCTCAAAAGGTGCAATTACCATTTTATACCCACTCTCATACTGTCAGTCCCATAATCATGAGGCACTTTGGGGTTGGTATAGAGTGTGTTATGACCACGGCCTATTTTGAGCTGTAACTATGTCTGGAAAGCTGAGTATCATACTTCAAAAATCTGATGGTATTGTGATTATCCTTAACTATCACCCATCACTCATTTTTGTAACTGCAAGTCTTTTAGCAGTAACTACTTGTTATTATATCTAGAAAACCAAGTAAAATACTTTGAGACTGATGAAATTAGAAGTTGCAGCTTCTTGAATGTGACAAAAAAAGGGTTATATTTGCACTCACTTGTCACTCCCATAGCCATCAGGCATAATTCCAGCTGAAACAGCAACAACAACCAAGGGACCCCCATAACCAATCAGGCACTGGAATCCCCAGTGAGGTTCCAATCCTCGTGGGGATCTGACGTCTTTGAGCCTGAGGACAGCGTGGAAAAGCCAGGCGGTCTCCAGGAGCATCCACACAAAACAGCTCAGGAACAAGTAGTGAAGAACTCCTGAGAGCACCGTACACACAATCTGCATACAGAACAGACAATACGTAAATATTACGTTGCAGATTCAGCAGATGGTTTTGCATATAGCACATGCGTAAAGTTGTGTGTAATTGCCATAGCTATTCATAATAATCCTGTGTTCTCTGTTGGTGTCTTCCAATGGCAAAATATAGAAGCTAAATAGCACTTGTCCCAGAATGGCACCTTGAGGTACTCCGCATGTGATAGTACTGTTAGCTGAGGAGAGATCTGCCAGCCAGACAGATACAGTATATACTGAACCAAACCAGCACTGGGCCAGGAGACCTAAATCAATACTGTATCCTGTTAATCAAAATGCTATGGTCTACTTTGGTTTCAAATGTCCATCTTTAGATCACTGCTGCAGTGCTCCATGGTGGTAGCACAACCCAGAATGGAACTTCAAATTTAAAATGAAGGTGGTTAGCCATTTAGACAGAGTAACAACACTGACATTAATTACTTGATGGATATAATTGTTATATAATACAATTAAATATTTTTTTGTGTGTGTCTGTGCTGCATATGATTTTGGTATGTGCATATTATCAGGTCAGGATATGATTGCCATCCAATGAGCTGGAAGGAAACTGGTCAATTTTGATATACAGTATGTTGAAATGTTATTCAAAATCATGAAATGTAGTTTTCATCACCTTGTGAGGACGTATGAGATGGATGAACTCCTGGACGAGCAGGAAGAGGAGCTGGGCATGAAGCAGGCTGATGCAAAGGTTCAGACGAGTCGTGTTGTTCACTTGGGGTTTCCATCGACAGAGGGCAAAGATCATCATAGCCAGGGTCAAGAACCCCAAGCCAATAGAGACGGCGATCCTATTCAGCAACTCCATCATCTGGGTTGTCTAAGAGATAAGGTGATGTGTTGTAAAACATTACACAGTTGCATTGTGTAATCTCCCTGTGTACTGTATAGGAATAAAAAAAAAAGTTTAATAAAAGATTTTTAATAAAATGAACTGGGAAAAATCTTTTGAATTGCAATAAGTTGTACCATAGACAATTAATAACCGCAAAATGCAGTAAAATCACAAGTCTGTGCAGAGCCAAAACACCCTGGGAGTTATCTATAAACGTTGTGAATGAAGGCTTGATGGAAACAGCTTGAACTAGCATTGATTTCCACAAGGTTGTAGCCATCCATTAATTCAAGTTCGCTGCATCTTGTCCTCCTTTATTCAAGTGAGGTTAGCTTAGCTTCATCTCTGCTCGTGTATGAAGCAGAAAAGCAGACCAAAACAGTAGGTTGACATAAACTGAATATTAAAAAAATAAATAGTAGCCTGGGCCAGTCTAAGCTATATCAATGGAAGCATAATGAAAGCATGCATTTAAACAAAAATGATCATAGTTCAAAATTAATTGACAGTTTGATTGTCTTCACTCTTGAACAAGAGAAGTAAAGGAATAAATAGCATAACCTCAAAACAATTTTGCCATAGGCGTTCAAAAATTATAGCCTGCATTATTATTTTAAAAAGGTTCACTCCATAGGTTAATGTCTGTGTAGGCTAGTTGATTCTACCGGTAAATTAAAATAGGCTGGCCTACTGTTGCTAAAAGGTCTGATTGTTCTGTCAAAGTGTTTTTGTAGTTGACTATCTGAAACACAATGGTTTCAATTAGTCGTTCTATGTTTAATCTGGATTTGACACCGTTAATTTGACATTCATGAACAATCATCAACACCTGATCCATTTGTAATCATTCGAGTTGAGACACAGGTTCACATTAATAAAGTCTTCAGTACGCAACCTTTGTGTTAACCTACCTGTGATTCCAAGTACTCTAATCTGTGATTCCATGAACTCTAATCTGAATACCTTATTCATTATCTCTGGAGGTCGCTCCACCTGCATGATCAGACAGAAGGTGGAGAAGTGCACACAGCTGCAGACGGTGTGGGTGGCGTTTGTCTGGGTGACATCACAGCCGTCTACCACCCAGGCGCTGCCATTCCAGTACACACAGGAGACCACACCCTGGGGGTCCAGACTCTACTCACCCCCCGAAACGAAGAAGAAACAAACGACCAAATCAGGTCAGATAAAGCAATAATATATCCAAACGGGGAAGAAAATGTTTGTTATCACAGTAACATGAATAGAGCTCAACAGAAGCCAGTAAGACCGAGCTCTGTGTGTTTGAGACTGCCTCAAAAAGATTACACTAATGTTGATGTGTATACAGTTAACACACAAGCACCAATCACGCCAGTAAGCACACAATTTAATACTTGCTGGATTTGGACTACGACTGGACTATGATTAACACAAACAGCCAGCAGATTTCACTGTTGCTATGGTTTTCCCATCACAGGAAGTCTGTTGTTCCTAATGATTCCCAAAACTACAGAGGCCAGGAGGTCTCATTGAGACAAGCTCCAAAAATGGCAACAAAAACAGCCTGGTCCATCCTGAACCATGAAGCATAACAAACCGGTCCAACCGTTCAACGAGATGCGTGTTCAGGAGAGTTTCAGTTGCACGGGAAGGTGGGGTCAACAGAAGTGTCGTACCCAACATCAAGTATCTTTTAACTCTTTGTTGTATATCGAGAAAATGTGATGAACCCAGGATTTAGTCAAATGAACACATGATATAATGATAATAATAACAACTTGGATTTATATAGTGCCTTTCATAGTACCCAAGGTCGTTTAACAAATGGGGGGGAGGAGGTCAAAGGACTTTGTGAAAATAAATGTTTTGAGGTGCTTTTTGAACATGGGCAGGGACGGGGCAGAGCAAACATGGAGTGGTAGGGTATTCCAGAGTGTGAGAGCAATGACAGAAAAAGCCCTGTCCCCAAAAGTCCGCAACCTGGTGCGGGGAATGGCCAGCAGGTCCTTGACAGAGGACCGCAGGGAGCGTGACTGAGTGTAGGGGTGGAGGAGATCAGTGAGGTATTGTGGTGAGAGTCCATGGAGAGATTTGTAGGTGAGCAGGAGGATCTTGTAGGCAATGCGTGACTTGACTGGCAACCAATGAAGCTGTTAGAGAACGGGAGTGATATGCTGCCAGGGCTTTGTGTGGGTTAAAAACCTGGCAGCTGAGTTCTGAACATACTGGAGTCTACTAAGGGCCTGGTGGGTAGTCAAGACAGAACACCATTGCAGTAGTCCAGGCGGGAGGTTACGAAGGCATGGATGAGTGTCTTGGTTACTGAAGGTGTGAGTGAGGGCCGGAGTCGTGGATGCTTCTGAGGTGGTAGAAGGCAGACGTTGTTAATGTGAGACCAGAAGGAGAGAGTGGAGTCCAGGATAACACCCAGGTTGCGCACCTCAGAAGATGGGGAAATGGAGCAGCCATCCACGACCAGGGCCAGGTCTCCAATTTTCCTGAGCAGTGGAGCAGGGGCCACCACCATGAGCTCTGTCTTGTTACTGTTGAGTTTGAGTAGGTTTGTGGTCATCCATGATTTGAGTTCCTGCAGGCAGTTCACAAGTTATGTTGGTGGGAGATGGGAGGAGGGGTTGGTGCTGATATAAAGCTGAGTGTCATCAGCGTAGCAGTGGAAGTTAAGTCCATGTTAACGGATAATATGACCCAGGGGTAGCATTTAAATGGTGAACAACAGAGGACCAAGCACAGAGCCCTGGGGCACGCCATGGTTGACGGGTGCTGGAACAGAGTTGGAGCCATTTAGTGTGATGAATTGTTTCCGGCCTGTGAGGTAGGACCGGAACCAGGACAGTGCTGTGCCACCGAGGCCGATGAGTACAGAGAGGCGACGGAGGAGGATGGTGTGGGAAACTGTATCAAAAGTTGCAGAAAGGTCAAGGAGGATGAGAATGGTGATGAGGCCATTGTCGGCAGCAAGCAGGAGGTCATTCATGATTTTAATGGGGGCGGTCTCAGTGCTATGATGGGTTCTGAAGCCAGATTGAAGAGGTTCAAAGAGCTCATGGTGGGACATGTGATGTTGAAGCTGGGCAGCGACTGCTCTTTCCAGGATTTTACTAATGAAGGGGAGGTTGGAGATTGGACGATAGTTGTTGGGGTCGTCGGGGTCTGAGCATGATATAAAAGAACTAGCACACCACTAACAAAAATGCAAAATTGACTAAATGTTCACAATTTACTAAAATGAGTGTGCAGTTTAAAAAAGTCAAGGTGCAATTTACTAATAACGTGAAGATGACGCTGACTGAGACTGACCTGGATGTGTTTAATTGTGATGTTGGCTGGACTGGGAAAGTCTTTGTTATGGGTTTTTGGAAGGGAGGCACTCAGAACTGCAGACATCATGGTCTTCTTTGTATCATTGACAGTGTAGAAGAGGTCTGTTGTTAGAACTGATCCCAATTTCTTGAAGTTTGTGAAGGCCACAGCGGCTGATCCTAACAGAGAAACACAGCCGATTGAATATGAACAGAACTTTTGCAATGTACAGTATGTATTTACAATAATGTATACTACAAAATGACAAAACATATGGAAAGACCACATCTGTCACATCTGTACATGAAATGCAGTGCAAATGAGGTATCAAAAGGAGAATTCTGCCAGTTTTTCAGCACACCAATTAGGTGTTGCAACTAACGTCAATGAGGTTTGCTTCCGGTGGAGCCTGGTGTAATTGGACCTGCCGCTATAAAGTACCGAAGCCATGATGAAGTGTTGTCAAGGCAGCAATTTCCAAACAAGAGCGAAACAAATCAATCTAACCATAGTAGTCACCATAGCGGTGGCTTTCTTAATCTATTTGAATAATTTTACAATGTTACCAAGATATATTATATGAAATGTCATTATATTATTCAAGATCAAATATGTGACTAAAGAGTTAAAAGAGACCTGCGTGTCACTTCACTGCATGGGGTTAAATCCCTAAATTCATGGACGTGTCTTGGCTTTATTTTTGAGGCAAAAAAATCACTCTTAGCATACCGCAGTCTTTGATAAGATGTCAAATATCTGGAATTCTGTTTCTTTCTATTGCACCTGCCAGGGAATCCGTGTTATGTGGCTAAGCTGCTAACTAGCAGGTAAAACACATTTAAATTGCTGTAGCCTACATTTCAGAACATTTATTAACTAGAAATTATGCCACATGCCACATTTAATGCTATTTCAGCCACACTAATTAGTGTCTACACGGGGTGTTGGACCAGGGAATCAGCATGTTAAGATAAAGGACTTATGTGTGTGTACAAATTCTACCTCCGCCAAGGAGTTTATGTTTTCATCGGGGTTTGTTTGTTTGTCAAAAAGTAATGGATGGATTTCGATAACATTTTCAGGGAAGGTCAGAAATGATCCAAGGAACTAACGATTACATTTTGGGAGTGATCTGTATCACCGTCGGGATTTCGGAGCTGTTTATGTTTTTCCCTTAGTGGTGTAATGGCATGGTATGGCCACATGGTGGCGCTCTGAATAGTTTAGGTTCAAATATGACAACCTAGGAAGAACAATACAGGTGGAGGACTGCGCTCCGCTCTCTGAGTTCTTTTTATAGTTTATTATTGGGCAAACAAGATATAACAGATGTCATTACAACACAGTTAACGCTCCACCGGAAATACTTAGCATAAAAGAAAAGCCTTTCGTGCACATAGTCTATAGGTGTTGCCACCAGTGTCATGAATGAGGTATCGAATGCTATTGCTGGCTATGCTTTATACATGGTAGGCTAATGTACACCTCTGGTCAAAAGTCTGGTCTAATTTAGAAATTTCCAGTCCATTATAGACAGAATACTAGCTGTAATCAGTTGCATTGTTTTTTTTTTTTTTTTTTTTAATCAGAACAGCAGTGTTTTTTAGATTACATTATGTGCTTACATAATTGCAAAAATGTTCTGTAATGTTTTCTCAGTAAGCCTCCTAATTAAAATGATATCAGAAGAGTAAACAGAATGTGCTTTTGTAACATGGAATGAATGGTTGCTGATAATGGGCAATATATATATATATTCTATTAAAAATCAGCGATTTCTTTCTACAATTAGTTCATAATTATGTAACCATATCATTTCTTTTATCAAAAAATTATTATGATGACTGAATCCTTTGGTCACTATAAAGGGATCTTCACAGTCATTAACAGACAGATAATTTACACAAGTTTCCTTTTCCAGAGAGGCCTAGCCCATATTAGAGTCCTCAACTTGACATACTGTAGCTGTTCCCGCATTGCCAGAGAAATGTAATATGCCTAGGCAGAAGGAAAGCCCATTTCAACCAGGAGATGACACCAAACTCACACACTCCATATAGGACTGGTTACCGTTTCAAGCTTCACGGTTATCTGAGCAACACGGCGCAAACATTCTTTTGATATCATGTCAAAGTGTTTATTTATTCACTCTCTGATGTTATTTATATCTATTTATGTTCTTAAGTAAACTACATAATATTAAATATGGTTTGAGGTGAAAATCCGGTAGCATACCATTATTGTTCCTTGCAATACCAACGAGGTCAATATCCAAAGAGTTATTTTTATTTTCAACAATAGCACTCATATTGCTTCTATAGTCCTTTCCGATGGTGAAAATTTGTACTTCTGAAAGATAAAAAAAAGAGCATGTATGTTTGTTATCACAGCAAGTTTGCCGGTAGTTTTTAGGTAATGACAAAATATAGAGCAGTTAGATGTAGCAATAGTGTAATTAGGAAAGATTAAACATAAAGAGAAAGAACGAGAACTGTATTAGAATAGAAATAACGAGGAAGTGTGAGAGAGAGAGAAAGAGAGAGAGAGAAAGAGAGAGAGAGAGAGAGAGAGAGAGAGAGAGAGAGAGAGAGAGAGAGAGAGAGAGAGAGAGAGAGAGAGAGAGAGAGAAGACTGCACACCCATGGTTTTTTTGGTCAGTGTTTTGCTGGCGTTTGAGGTTGTCGGCTCCACCAGGGCCCCCACCAGCTTTTCAGTGGACTGCAGCATGGCATCACCCAAGACCACCAGCTTCTCTTCACTGGTATTCTGTATCACCTTAGTGAGGGCATCTTCTAAACTCCCCAGTAAGGACGACACTACCTGCAGGCACATGACAGCAAGCACCACCCAGGCAGATGTTTAGGTATAGGCTACAGGTTGGCAAAGTTTTTGTAAATATATACTAAGCATGTCAACCAATAAATAGTCCAAGAAAACTGTTTGGTTCAGTATTGTGTCTTGTAAAGCCTCAAATATGTGATGCAGTAACGAATACTCACATATGGCTCTAAAACAACATCATCTGTCAAATTCATGATGGTACTGTTCAGATTGTTAAATTGAGCCTTGGGCGACGTGCTCTATAGGGAGAACATATCAAAAACATGAAGGTTGTTTATTATTATCGTTGTTAATTTTTAAAGCAACACTAAAGAGTTTTTCGTACCGTAACATAATGTTTCCAAAATTATTTCAGCGGTTCATCAACTCGTAACAGGGTGAACGGCACTTTCTGCATTCACTTCGCGGCCCTCTGTCGGCTAAAACCGCACTATGTAACTTTACCAGATCGGGAAGCGTACCTGTACTTGAAATGAGACCTAAGAAACTACAAATTTGACTTGCTTCGATGTCGCAGTAGATCACACGTTCATAAAATCATGCAACATGCTCTACCTTATCAGTGGACATCGTTATTTGGTGCACAATAAACAAATAGTGTGCGTGCAACAGAGGAAACGTGCTTTAGTGTTGCTTTAAACCTTTATTAATAATAACTGCATCTTGCTTCATATATAATTTAAAAAGAACACAATTTGTCAGGTCAAAATCGAGTAGATATATCCCATCATCAGCGAACAGCCTGAATAATTTCACAGCAACACTTTTCTATTGTCACGGTTTACTAGAAGTGAGGGTTGAACCCTAATGCAGGACAAGGCGAGACAAGGTGAGTTTAGAATTAAGCCAATCTTCTGATTCTCGACACCGACATCTTCAATGAGTATAAAATGAATGAAATGAAATGAAAAAAAAAAAAATGAGGAGCAGACATATCGATATACTTGCATTGTATATCGACACATGATGTGCATATAATACTGCTTTGCATGCTAACTTTCATTGATATCTGGGGGTCCACAGACCGTAGATGACTTTCAAATTACACTAGCCTTTAATGATTAAAATAGATCATTCTAATATTATGTCTCTCATTTTGGGCACAATTTAAACTAGAAACATACTCAGGGAGCGCAAACCTCATTTGCAATGTTCTTCCTAGGTTGTCAATACATTTGAACCTAAACTATTCAAATCGCCACCACATGGCCATACCATGCCATTACACCACTAAGCCAAATACATAAAATTTTATCGAAATCCATCCATTACTTTTTGAGTTATCTAGCTAACAAACAGACAAACAGACGGACGCCGGTCCCCGATGAAAACATGGCGGAGGTAATAACTAATCTTCTAGCAGTGTAGTTTTGAATCTGAAGCCAGTGAATCTGACCAATATGTTTCTGTGTGTCATGTTATGAGAGAAAATACATACCTCATTGCTGTGAAGGTCTGAACATAAAATGGAAACATTCAGATGGCCATGAGGACAGTTGAGATCCAAGAAAAATAATGAAATGAAAATGAAAGATGAGATTCTACCAGTTCATATACAGATCAATAAATTAGTAAATCCAGTCTAAGTGTGTCTATGAATGTTATCAACAGCAATTGCATTTTTACAAATCCTTACAATTGTAATGCTTTGATCAGAAATGTGGGCAATTTGTTGAGTGAACAGTTGAGTAACAACAACGTGTATCTAATGAAACACTGCAATGTTACCTTTGCAAACCAATGTCCCTGCAGTGATACTGGGTATGGTACCGTTTTGACATTCACAGGAAAATCCATCTTCAGTGTCGATACATCTGGACGAATCAGGGCAAACCTGAGATGATGTGCCACACGCTTTAATCTGTGAAACTGCGATCAGAAACACAGACACACATAGAAAGACACTTTTCAGTAACAGTTTAGTTTATGGAACACATTACAGGGCTCGTTTTGAAACACTTCACAAAATCAACAAGTTCAGTAAAAATACAGTTTTGAAACACGTAAGTTGTTACAAACAAGTTGTAACAAACAGCCCTACTGAAAAAAAGCATCAAGAAACCAGTTTGTGCTGGTAGCTGGTTTTAGCTGGTCCTTTATTCTGCTGAGTTTTGCTGGTCTAGCTTGTCAACCATCATAGGATCAAACAAGCTGGTTAACGAGCTGGTCAACCAGCAAACCACCTTAAGCTGGTCAGGCTGTATTTTTCAGCATGGTAATAATGTTTAAAAAGATTGTATTTCTTCTCATATTGTTAAGTTTGTATTTCTTCCTGCTGACTGTTATAGAGGATGACAACATCTAACATCAATATGCTGGACATGCCAACTTTCAAATTCATCATCCATCATGCAGAATCGGACTCCAAATTTAATATAAATTTAACATTTTATTTGACGTCTTTGCAGTTGCTGGGTAGTTAGTTAGTTAGTTAGTTAGTTAGTCAGTTAGTCCCCCTTCCTTTCTCTCTCTCTCTCTCTCTCTCTCACCTTCACACTGATAGGAGTCTCCAGTGGGTAGGTGGCCATCAGGTATCTCATATCCAGGTTTGCACTCACAGCGTCCGTCACCAACACACAGGGCATTAGGACCACAGGAGGACGCTCCACATATCTGCTGTCCTACTCAGAAAAAAGAAACCGATAAATGAAACATCTGGAATATAAAAAGTGTCAGGTTTCAAATGCTTTACTGATAGTGAATGCAGGGGGAGTTCTAGGGCTAACTGGGAGTGTTACAAAGATGCTAAACACAGGTCACACTGACAACATCGTTGACTGAAAATACACTTTACCATTAACATAGGAGAGAAAATAGTACACTTCACCTACATTTACAGACATAATCTAACTCTATGTTCACACCGCCGCCGACTTGAGCTTCCAAAAGGAAGCCAGCTTCGCTCAGTTGCAAGCAGCGGCAAATCCTTACGCGTTGCATTTTGGGCGTCTTGAGGGACTTGAGCGATTTGAGCGTCAAGCAGAAAGTTGAAGTTGGCTCAACTTTATGGTAATGAGCTATGACACGGTTCAGCGACAAACGACCTGCAAAGAATATAGTATGCTGTCATGTCAGAGCGGCTGAAGTGTCCAAAGCTTCCACCTGGCATCCTTGGCAGGGTGTCCAGACCTTCTGGGAAGCTCAAGTTGACGGCGGTGTGTACATACAGTACAGTAAGCTTAAAACACTGGGATATCACTTGATAACAGTTAACGTTGTTGAACACCTTTGAAAAAAAATGACAAATACTCACGAGTGACATAACTGAATGAATATGAGTACCGGTAATCTAAATCATACAAGTAGAATCCTCCAGGACAAAGGAATCTGTTGATTTGTCTCTTATTTGAGCACCCTCCTGAGGACTGGTAACACACTGTTATATCATTATATTGGAGCCCCCAATAATATGTACTGTCTTCACCACATGATACAATGGGATGTGATGTGCCTCCACCAATAACAGCGCTGGTACAGTTGTCATACAGAACATCCCCACCAATACCAACGAAGCGATTCCATCTGGATCTTAAGTATCTGTCTGTCTTTGGCCATCCAGGAAAGGTTGTTGATTTGAAGCCAATGTTACGCCACGGATCAGACAGATTGGTATATGATGGACAAGTTCCTTCACCTGGATGGACAAAATTAACATATAATTGACCTTGTACCAAATAAAGATACTTTACACACACAGACACCACTACTTAACTATAACTGAATATGTTACTTGTGAAGCTTTTTTCTCTTCTTTTTGCTGCTGCCACATGCATTTCCCTAACCTGACTTTCGCCAGATCCTGTAGTTCGCTGTCTGCTTCACACAAGGATCTGGGACTTCTCGATAGGAGATGTATTTATGAAGGCGGGTCCTTGTAAAACATCCTCGCATGTGATTTGATAAACCACTTGCCTGTTATCTTGAATGACGTGCTAGGCTTCTTCAAGCTCTTGCCAAACCCGGTCGGAAGAAGAGTAAAAACATCCTTGCCACCAATAAATGTCTTCAAAACTATTCTCTGTTAATCTTTTAAAGAATGAATACTCGATAGATTCGACAAAACGGTTAAAATAGCAGAATCAATGTCAGCACAAGACTCCTCGCTGCGTGCCGCCATTGTTATTTGAATCAAACACTCGCTTCGGCGCTCCTGATTGGTTGCTCATTTTTTGATCACTGGCAGGGGTTTGTTTGGATTGCCCTCGCGTCCAGACCCTTTTGTGGAGCTCAGCGAAACGCCTCTGGTGGAGCATGGCGGAACTACAAGAGTCTGGCGAGAGTCAGGCTAGCATTTCCCCACATCACATAACACTCTTGTATCAAGAAGATTAACATGGAGTAATATAATACAGAATGACCCTGTAGTAAAACTTACATCCAAATGAGTCCCCAGTTGGGACATGGCCAGATGGTATTGAGTATCCAGGGATGCACTGACAATGACCACGATCATCACCACTGTAGCAGTAGGCACTAGTTCCACAGGATGATATCCCACATGTCTTGTGAGCTGGAACACAGTTGCAGAGGGAAGTGATATGCAAGAGATGGATATTGCACAATACATTATGAAAAAGAAATGGAAGGAATGGACATGTATTTTTGAAGGAAAGACAGGAATTGATTTAACACATGGTCAGGAAAATATTTGCAGGATGCTTTAAACATTTGCCCAGAACATTTGTCTGTTTCCTTTTCTATATTGTTTTTCCATACCCTGCTGAGCAATGGAATTGGACCTTTCTGTTGCATCACCATACCTTCAGTAATACATGTCATGGACACTCCTGGATATTTTATTTTGTGCATCAGGAAAACATTGTCACACAAAAAAAGTTCACTTTTGACACGCACTCTCAGTGCAGAGAGTCAGATATCATAATCGTCGGTCTTACCGGTCATAAAGGTTTTGTCTGTGGGGAAGAGTTTGTACAGATAGAATCCTCCAGGGCAGAACAGCACATCCACAGTATGTCCTGAATGTGTGCAACCCCCAGAATAGTGGCACAAATCGAGGGTGTATACTTGACCTTCCAGAATGCTAGAATAGTCAGGTTTACTACAAAGGTGAAGGATTCTTCTATCACCATTACAGTAAGAGGACAGGACATCTCCACCGATGCCAGTGAAGCGATACAAGCCCTTTGTGATGTTAGTGTCCGTCTTTGGCTGGAAACGGTAAAAGTTGTGGTTGCGCCATGGCTCAGAGAGATTTGTGTAGTTTGAGCAAATCTCTAGATAAAGAGAGAAAATTATCAAACTTAAGATGTTTAAAATGGTGGTGTATTAATACATAAGTACTATTGACTGGAAGGGATTCATTTAACACTAGAAGCGCCGCGCCGTTCTGACCCACTTATACCTAGAAGCGCCGCGCCCCGGTCATTTGACCGCTTTGACGACCTACTAGAAGCGCCGTGCTGTTGTGAACTACTTAAAGCGCGGCGAGGCGGTCAAATGACCGCTGAGTCCTTAGACTGGGAGGCTTTTACTTACACATAATGATCGCTAGATGGCGCTTCGTGCACGAATGAAATCGTTTGGTCATAAATTCAGTTTGCACTAAACCATGTGTCATTCGTGTCAGACCGTGTTGTTGATAATCTGTGGTTGTTTGTTTCATTATGACATACAGCACGTTTGAGTTATCTGTTCATGTATTTGTGTTGATTTGTGTTGTTTGAGGTAAAAACTTTGGAAGAGTTCTTGAACAAACCTTAAGCAAACTTGACTTTCAACTAAAATGCTCTAAAAGTGAATGTGGCTAGTTCTAATTCACTCCCCAAATTCACTTCTATTCATTTAATAGGTAGCCTATATGTTCGCGCCGCCGAAAATGATCGGACCTGGTCACCTGGAACAGAGCCTAACAGTCTGGTTTCAATTACACAGTAGCCAGGATTTCATGCCGCATTTTACAGGCTACCGGGGCTACTTTCTAAAACAACTTTCATTCATTTTAGGGAGAAGCATCTTATAGGGTCTAGGCTAGCTACCTCGGAGGGAGGGAGATAGAGAGAGCTATGCTGAGCAGGCATAGGCGTGAGAAGTAGCATAATTTAAAATAATGAGTGAATGATATTCTCCGTTTTGCGAATGTGTAGGCTATGTTTGCGATGTCTGCTGAAAAAAAGATATAGGCCTATTCTTTCTAAGCTAACTTATCTACATCCTATTATTTATGGGAAGTTGAATCAAACATATTACCTCCACTTTCATCTTCAACTGAATATGCATGAATGGTTCAAATACCTATGTTGTGTTTAGTTACATAAGATTGTCCTAAAGCAAGTTATGTATAGTCTAAATTCATAAAGTGCTGTAATCATTAGACCATTTCAGTGGTTCAGAAACTTTTTCTGTGATTCCCCACTTTGGAGGAGGGGAATTTTCAAGCCTAATCTGACCCCATAAACCTGACAAAATAGCAACGTTTTCCCCGGCATGTTGGTTCCACGTTAGCATTTCCTCGGTCCACTGTATCAAGTGTTTAATTAATATGTTGGTCTGTTTATGACTCCAATAAGATGATAAACAATACTAACCTGGTCATGAAGAAGAGTACTAACTAACTACTGACCACTGACTGTACAGCAAAACAGTAACATCTACAAAAGTTCACTCTCACATACTCTCTGACTCTCAGTGTAAAAAACAGGGACATTTTGACTGATTGATCTGATTGAAATACATACACGTTGTATCTTCAAAAAACGGGGACATAGGCTGTTTTTCTGTATTTTGAGAGGCAACCAAAAACGTGGAATGTCCCCTAAAATTGGGGACGTCTGGTCACCTTAGCTTAACAGAAACCAATGACTTATCTCCAACTCAACCATATTTCTTTTTTTTGTGTGTTTTGGTTCTTTGTGTCTCTATCGCCATCTGAATCTGCTAATTGTTCTGGTAATATCTTCTCCTTGTTCTCATTGTGTGGCTAAGGGATTGACTTACCTGAACACACCACTCCTGCATCTTTCGTGTGTCCACATTTATGATTCCCAAACCCAGAATGAGAACACTGTGTCAGGAGAGTCTCTTGTCCGACACAACGGACATCATCCATCCAGATCTGGCCACTTCCCTGTCCAAACTGGGCTCCGGAAAGAGCCTGGACAGCAGGACCGCACCCCATCACTCTACACACCACTGTGGCATCGTTAATGTCCCAGCCGTCATCACATACGGTGCCCCAAGTGCCATTGTGGAGGACCTCAACTCGTCCAGAACAGTTTGTGGTACCTCCAACTAACCGTAATCCAACTTTATAACAAAGAACAAAAATGAGATTAGTACCTAATAATTAAAAGTCCTATCCTTGAAAAACAGCAAAATATGTACCTCTATTTCCTGCAGGTTTCTGAGTAATAGAATTCAACCAGTCAGCATTAAGGCTGAATCCCATTTTTCTGTCTTATCCCTTTCCCCTTACCCTTAGTTTTGAGCGTTCCTGTAAGAGGCTGATGCAATGCAGTCATTAGATAGTTATTTAGTTAGCTAGTTACTTTCTCTACCTCTTTCTTTCTTTCTCTCTCTCTCTCTCTCTCTCTCTCTCTCTCTCTCTCCCTCTGTCTTTCACTCTTACTGACCTCCACACTGATGGGTGTCCCCTGTGGGTAGGTGGCCATCAGGTATCTCATATCCAGGTTTGCACTCACAGCGTCCGTCACCAACACACAGGGCATTAGGACCACAGGAGGACGGTCCACACGTCTGGTGTCCTGCTCAGAATTAAGAAACCAATAAAGGAATGGGTGAAAGAATGAATGAATCATTATCACAATTCACATCAGTACTATTATGTAAATCTAAAAGGTGTGAGGTTTTTCTTTGGCTCTCTGTGCCATTTATTACAGTAGAACACAAGCTTTCAGATAGCAAGTGAATATAGGGAGAGGTCTAGAACTAACTTATTCGCAAAAGCCACGGAAGGATTGCAAAGTAGCTACACACAGGGGAAATTACATCAGAAGGTTTGCAAATCACACTAACTACATCATTGACTGAAAATAAACCTCAGTACTAAGAGGGAAGAGGGAAGACATCAGGTTATGAAAATAATACACTTAACTGAATTTACACACATACTGTAGTTGCTCAGGGCCAGATGTACAGTGCCCTCTAAAAGTATTGGAACACATTGGGCTGGGTGAACCCTGCCGAAACTTCCGGGGAATTTGAATTTTGCCCGGCAGCTCAGGCTTGAAATCAGCAGATCTTTCTCCTCTGTTTACTGCCAGAACCTTTGGCTCCAATCAGAAACGGCCATACTCTAGTCCTGGCACACTATTGGCCGGTGACGTGACGATAACGAAATTTAAGCGACACAAAGTGCATTAGAAACAAAACGCAGCCTCCCCAGATGTTCAATCTTAAAAGATTGAGCTTAGTATGGTGAAAACCAGAGTAGGATCACATGCTAAAGTTGACAATATAAAATCATCTTTTGAAAATTTATCTTAATGCCTTAAATGAAAAAAGTAAGGAAATATTCAACCTTTAAGGACATACATTTTCTTTGTGAATTAATAATGTATTGTAAATAAATGTTTTTCTTAAAATACAGGGGTCTTAAGTATTGAAATGCCTACTGTATGTTAAATTCCCATAGAGGGAGGTAGATTTCTATTTTTAAAGGACAATTATTATATGGATACAGGACACTATACACCCTGATAAAGTCCCCTTGGCCTTTGGAATTAAAATTCCATCAACACTATACACTGTACCCTTCACCATACCAAGAGATTAGCATGGTTTTATTTCAGTTATCTACGCTGGTTTGAATTGCATTGAGCTCAATTAGATTGAAACCAGCTAATAGGCTAACTGAAATAAAACCATGCCAATATCTTGGTATGGTGAAGGGTATAGTGTTGATGTAGGATTGTTTCAATTCCGAAATGTTATCTTATAGATGCATTTAACAGCAAACCACATTAAGGCGGAAATATTTGGCACAAAGTAGATGTGCGCTTTTGCGCTTTTGCGTTTCTCCTCCAATCTTTTTACACAAAAACTCCCACTCTCCCCCGACCATCCTATGAATGCATATGCATGAGACAGAAAAGTGCAATTTAATATTTTTAACTCATGCAACAGGCAGTCTCATTGCGGCCTGTTTGCACATACTGCACGTTGTGAAACAAATACGCCTAAAGTGGGCGCAAAAATGTTTGTACATCTGGCCCTCTGTGCTTAAAACACTGGAACATCACTTGACAAGATATTAATGTTTAAGTTGTTGGGCACCTAAAAAAACAACAAATAGAAACAGAATACGGGGTGGGGGTACAGGGCTAACTAATTCACATAAGTCTCATAGGGAGGCTGGAAAATAGTACACTCCAACTGAATTTCCTGACATAAATACTCTATGTTTAAAATACTGGAACACCAGAGTTTAATGATTTTGTTGAGCACCTAAAAAACCCACAAATACCCCTTTATGGGGCAAATAACCATATGTAGTCACTTCCGCACACACTGAAAATTCCCTCCCCCTGCCTCCATTTGAAGTTGTAGAGTCATGTGGTTTTCTCTCAGCCAATAAGGGAAGATCAAGCTATCTTACAAATATTGACATCATAGCATCTGACCAATCAGCAGTGGACTACAGCACCTCAAACACAACCATCTGGCAGAAATCACATATTTTAGGTTTTTGAACCTGGCTCATCCCACAACTATCATAATAGCATCAAAACTAAACATTGTAAGTTGATGTAACTCACACATTATTTGGTTGAATAGTTGTGTTAAAGACTGAGATTGTTGTTATTTGCATAGCATTTTTTAAAATGAGCTTATTGTTTGGCTAAAAACTAAATGCACTATATTTGATCATACGCCCTATTCACATAAGTGGCACAAGTGTCCATTTTTACACATATGCCTGATATAAGTATCTTTTTAAAATATTATTAAATGGCACACAGGTGCTTATTGTTAGTGTGAAACCTAGTACTGTGTGCATTTATTTTAATGACTCAATACTGGTTAGTGATAAAACACAATTATGAGCAAATATAAGTGGTAATTTAGTGATTATAGTTGTATTTCGGTTTTTATACACTGGTACATAGGAGTATAGCATTCATAGTACTAGGCACCTGTATATGCCATTCATGCCATTTAATTATATTAAAAAGATACATGGTACACGAGTCCATGTACCAAGTTTGGTTTTGATACATGCAGGGGTTGCTGAGATATAAGCTCACTTTCTGTCTGGCGGCTTCGCAAAATTGGCAAAAATGGGCAAAATTGGCTGTTACGGGCGAACGGTAAAAGTTCAGAAGAAAAAACTGAAATGGGTTGGTGAGGCATCAGCTGAGGATGCTCTGTGTCAAGTATGGTGTTGATCGGAGATTTTTTTTTCAAATTCACCCTCTGTTTTCCCCCCCCCCCAGACGGGCAAGGACATATATATGGTAACTTCATTGACCATGATTTGCTATGCCAAGATGAAAAAAAAACAAACAAAAAAAAACATTATTTATGTCCTGAAACATCACCCATTAACTTTCTGAAGTTAAAATGTAGAATTTCCAAAGATTTCAATGAGTGCCCTATAAAGGGATACTCACGAGTGACATAACTGAATGATGTGTCATATGGGTAATGTTGATACAAGTAGAATCCTCCGGGACAAAGGAGTCTGTTGATTCGTCTATTTCTTGAGCACCCGCCAGAGGACTGGTAACAGACTGTTATATCATTGTAACGGTTTCCCCAATAATTTGTTCTGTCTTCACCACATGATACGATGGGACGTGATGTGCCTCCACCAATAACAGTGCTGGTACAGTTGTCATACAGAACATCTCCACCAATACCGACGAAGCGATACCACCCA
This sequence comes from Sardina pilchardus, assembly GCF_963854185.1. Classification (NCBI taxonomy): domain Eukaryota; kingdom Metazoa; phylum Chordata; class Actinopteri; order Clupeiformes; family Clupeidae; genus Sardina; species Sardina pilchardus. The sequence continues at coordinate 19,032,494 of NC_084994.1, read as the reverse complement.
TTTGTTTTTAAGTATGTGTCTCTCTTTGGCCATCCAAAGAAGGTTGTTGATTTGAAGCCAATATTACGCCACGGATCAGTCAGATTGGTATATGATGGGCAAGTTCCTTTACCTGGATGGAGAAAGTTAACCTATTTTTGACCTTTTACCAAATATAGGTACTCCGCACACAGGTACACATACACCACAATTCAAAACTATAACTGAAGCTTTTCCCCTTGTTTGTGCTACTACAATACGCATTTTCTCATTTTCCCACATTACATAACCAAAGATAGACATGGAATAATATAATACAGAATGACCCTGTAGTCAAACTTACATCCAAATGAGTCCCCAGTCGGGACATGGCCAGATGGTACCGAGTATCCAGGGAGGCACTGACAAGAACCATCCCCACTGTAGCAGTACGCATTAGTTCCACAGGAAGATATATTACATGTCTTATGAGCTGGAACACAGTTGCAGATGGAAGTGAGATGCAAAAGATGGATATTTCACAATACGTCCTAGGCTTAGGAAATACTTTTAGGCTTAAAATGCTTCGTGCATTACTTTTAGTGAAAAAAAGTAGGAGTCCTAAAGCGCTAAAGTGCTACAGTGGACTGTACTGCCACCTTGTGGCGGTAAGTTGTAATACAGTTGTAATACATTTCATGCAGGGCGTGGATAGGGCAAAGCGTGAGAGAAACGGGCATCACGATTCAACGCCTAACACAGGTAATTCATTATGTACATCAAGAAAACACTGTGACCTACAAAAGTTCACTAATGACACATACTCTCAGTGCAGTGAGTCAGAGATCATCATCAGCTGTCTTACCAGTTATGAAGGTTTTGTCTGTGGGGAAGAGTTTGTGCAGATAGAATCCTCCTGGGCAGAACAGCACATCCACAGTTTCTCCTGAACGTGTGCAGCTTGAGCACAAATCGAGGGGATATACTTGACCTTCCAGAAAGCTAGAATAGTCAGGTTTACTGCAAAGGCTGAGTGTTCTGCTGTTGCCATGACAGTAAGAGGACAGCACCTCTCCACCGATGCCAGTGAAGCGGTACCAGCCCTCTGTGAGGTCAGTGTCCGTCTTTGGCCGAAAACTGTAAAAATTGTAGTTCCGCCATGGCTCAGACAGGTCTGTGTAGTTTGAGCAAATCTCTAGATGAAGAGAGAAAATGTCAGATGTTAAAAATGGTGATGTATTAATGCATTAGTAATAGTGTGTAAGGGGCTGCAGCACTTCTGTGTGTTAGTGGAATGATTGGTTTAAAGATCTACACTCTCTTATTTAAGGGAACATGAATAATCTTCATATCATCTTCATATCAACTAAATGTGCAGGAACGTTTCAATTACCATAATGCGTTTGGTGACCACTCGGTACACCATTCTTGTGGTCCTTGTTATTTACCAAGTTACCGCAGTATAGATGAGTGTTACTTATGTGGCCATACGCTGGAAAGACCTGCAGGAAACACTAGGAGGGGTGTGTCACAATTCTGCTTTCTCACACCATGACAAAGATTTGTGGATATGAGTGTCTCGATTTCGGTTCCAATATGTACATCATTACATCAGCCCTAATTTCTGTGTGTGTGTTTTGGTTCTTGGTGTCACTGTCTACACCTGACTCTGATTATTGATCGGATCATAATCTTCCCCTCATTGTGTGATAGTCGCTAAGAGGTTGACTCACCTGCACACACCACTCCTGCATCCTTCGTATGTCCACAATTATGATTCCCAAACCCAGAATGAGGACACTGTGTCAGGAGAGTCTCTTGTCCCACACAACGGACATCATCCATCCAGATCTGCCCACTTCCCTGTCCAAACTGGGCTCCGGAAAGCGCCTGGACAGCAGGACCGCAGCCCATAACTCTACACACCACCGTGGCATCGTCCATGTCCCAGCTGTCGTCACATACGGTGCCCCAAGTGCCATTGTGGAGGACTTCAACTCGTCCAGAACAGTTTGTGGTACCTCCAACTAACCGTAATCCAACTTCATGAAAGGAAACAAAAATGACGATAGTAGCTAATGATTAAACATGAAAATACTGTCACAGTAGTACACTGTTTAAAAAACAGGAAAATAATGGCAACCCTACTGCCAGTTATTTACTGTTATTTAACTGGCAAATATTTTAGAGTGTGCACCAGTGCACAAAGCAAAGTCCATAAAGACATGGATGACAGAGTTCAGTGTGGATAAAAATTGACTGGCCTGACCTCAACCCAACAGAACACGTTTGGAATGAATTAGAGCGGAAACTGAGAGACAGTCTCCTCGTTCAACATCAGTGTGTTACCATACAAATGCGCTTCAGGAAGAATGGTCGAAAAATCCCATGAACACACTCTTAAACCTTGTGGAAAGCCTTCTCAGAAGAGGTGAAGCTGTTATAGCTGCAAAAAGTCGATTGATGTCATATTACGTAAGCCCTATGCATTAAGAATGGGATGCCACTTAAAGGTAAACTATGCAACGTTTTTCAGTTAATCAATTCGTTCCATATTGTTATATATGATTAAATGAGTCATTACCGGTCGAACTATGGTTTGGTTCAAGTGGTAGAACCACGCTTGCAATTTCAGGAGCCCTCGGGCACGCACCTACTCCAGGAAGTGTCATGTGAAGTCACATGAGAAGGCACGGCAGACTGACCGATTGAGGAGTTTTGTAAAATATACATGCTAAAGCTGTAGGGGAGCCTCTGCAGAGATATATTCAAGCATAAAACGGGCGAAAACGAAAAGCGAAAAGTGAAACCGGCGATGAAATTGCCAATCCTGCATAGTTTCCCTTTAATACTTAATACTTTTGCCAGTATAGTGTAAATGCGCACATTGACATTTCAGCTCAGTGTAAAGGTTAGAAATGTGATTACTGATTACTCCTTTAAAAATGTACTTAGTTACTTTACTGACTACTTGGACATTTTGGACATAGGACATATATGATCCAGATTAGTCAGTGTAATTTTCATTGGTGGAGACCGTTTCCAGCACATTTCATCCAGTCCTTCTAGTTGCACAGTTCACGGGTGCTAGGCTATCACAAGTCAACAGTATGTGTTAGCCTGCCTCTAAAAACAGTCTAACTCACTCCACAGTACACCCGAGGCACATAAATTGTAGTGTCAGACTATGGATGTAGACTATGGATTTAGATGTCCGTGTTGATAAAATAATGGTAGAGATAAAACCAGCCTTGCATCTCAATAATCACTTTACATTTTTTTTTTTTTAAAGATTATTTTTTGGGCTTTTTATGCCTTTATTTGGACAGGACAGTAGAGAGAACGACAGGAAGTGAGTGGGAGAGAGAGTCGGGGTGGGATCTGGAAAGGACCACGGGGCGGGAATCGAACCCGGGTCGCCAGCGTACGGTGCAGGTGCCCCAGCCAGTTGCGCCACTGCCGGGGCCATCACTTTACATTTTGAGGGACTAGTTTCTTGGCAGCGGCAAAATTTTACTTTGCTCCGGTTAGTAGTACTGCCCGAAAAGTAAACAGAGAAGCACACTCCAGTCTGGACACCTAGGTGATATCAGTCCGCCGCTACTGTAGCCTATGCCTACCAACTACAGGAAATAAAGTATTACTACTGCAATAGATTCCGGGAGATTTTGTCTAATTTGCGGGTGTCAGGACTATCAATAAGTGGGATACTCGGGATGTCTAGCTAGACAGCACTTTACCGCCAGCACAGAGTGTACAATGTACCTTAATCTTGTCATGTTTAGCTGACACAAAATCATAATCTATTTCCAGCTAGAAAACATGCATCCCTCTCCTCCCTCCATTGTTGTTTATATTTGTGTCGCTGTGTGGTAATACACATAAATTGTCCTCATGCTGAAAACGGAAGTATATGTACATGACGTTAATCCCCGCGACAAGAAGAAAGCAAAAAATATATAGCTTTGTACAAAGGATTTTCAGTCCTCACACCTACAGCAGACCCATTCATTAAGTCCATTTAAGTTCATTTGCATTTGAAAGAGCCACTTCATTTAGTAAATTAGTAATTTAGTAATTTTCTTCTTACTTTTATGTAGCCAACACATTTGTTTTTAAGGTTCAAACTTCAAAAGTATTGGGTAGATATATCAATGGCTTAAAGACCTTTGAATTTCATTGCATTACACTTTACTCTCATATCATTATTGTTGAGGTAACGGTATTCTAGAATATAACCATTTGTGCCACTTTTGCTTTAGATGTTTTTAGTCAGATTAAAAACGTAAAAAAAGTCAAGGTGTAGCAGACTGCCTCAAAAGTGTCTTAAATGTCCCTGGACCCCCTGAGTAATAATAGAAAAAACAATTGTGTCCCCTTGGAAATTGCAAATGCCCCCTCTGTCACTGTACTCTGTAATTGGGTCTGATTAAATGCAATTTACCCTATCACACTTTCCTTAAGGCTTCAAGGCATGAATATCAATACTGCTCTGTGTCATTGGATACTGGACATTCTGAGGAACAGAATTCAATCGGTCAAGGTTAACTAGGCTGACTCAATGTTGTATGACCTGAGTAGAGTCATTGGATAGTTAGTTAAAGACTTCTCTGCCCTACGCTCTGGGAAACATTATCGCTGCCTGAGGGCCAACACAGAGAGAAAGCTGAAAATGTTTTATCCCCAAGCTTTTCGGATATGTATGAAGACTGTACTAGGAACCCAAGCATGCTGGAAACAGCTAATGCACTTTAGACATTTCATTTTCTTCTCCTCTTTTTCTAGATGTTGATTTTCTTATTTATTTACACTTTGCACAGCAATGGAGACAGTGAATAAAGCTTTTCATTACATATACTGTGTATCATTGTAAGACTAATATGTTCATATATTGAATGCAAGTGAATTGAATATATATAATCAGTTAGTCTCTCTCTCTCCCTCTCTCTCTCTGTCTCTTACTGACCTCCACACAGATGGGAGTCTTCAGTGGGTAGATGGCCGTCAGGTGTCTCATATCCAGGTTTGCACTCACAGCGTCCGTCACCAACACACAGGGCATTAGGACCACAGGAGGACGGTCCACACGCCTGATGTCCTGCTCAGAATAAGGACACCGATAAAATAAACAGAATATGGGGTGGGGGTACAGGGCTAACTAATTCACATAAGCCTCATAGGGAGGGTGGAAAATAGTACACTCCAACTGAATTTCCTGACATAAATACTCTATGTTTAAAATACTGGAACACCAGAGTTTAATGATTTTGTTAAGCACCTAAAAAACCCACAAATACTCACGAGTGACATAGCTGAATGATGTGTCATATGGGTAATGTTGATACAAGTAGAATCCTCCGGGACAATGGAGTCTGTTGATTCGTCTATTTGAGCACCCACCAGAGGACTGGTAACAGAGTGTTATGTCATTGTATTGGAGCCCCCAATAATATGTACTGTCTTCACCACATGATACAATGGGATGTGATGTGCCTCCACCAATAACAGTGCTAGTACAGTTGTCATACAGAACATCTCCTCCAATACCGACGAAGCGATACCACCCATTTGCTTTTAAGTATGTGTCTCTCTTTGGCCATCCAAAGAAGGTTGTTGATTTGAAGCCAATATTACGCCACGGATCAGTCAGATTGGTATATGATGGGCAAGTTCCTTCACCTGGACGGAGAAAATTAACCTATTTTTGACCTTTTACCATACACCACAATTGAAGCTTTTCCCCTTGTTTGTGCTACTAAGCATTTTCCCATTTCTCCACATCACATAACACATGTTAAATCAGGAAAGATTAACATGAAGTAATATAATACGGAATCATTCTGTAGCCAAACTTACATCCAAATGAGTCCCCAGTCGGGACATGACCAGATGGTAGTGAGTATCCAGGGATGCACAGACAACGACCACGATCATCACCACTGTAGCAGAAAGCATTAGTTCCACAGGAGGATATCCCACATGTCTTATGAGCTGGAACACAGTTAGAGAGGGAAGTGAGATGCAAAAGATTTTGCACAACACATTATGAATAAGACACAAAGGATTTAACACATGCTCAAAGTTTGTAGTCAAACATGTCTGCAGCCGAACAGCTCTAAACATTTGCCGGGACATTTGCCCATTTGCTTTCTATCATCAATAATCATTGCACAACTGTAAACGATGGATGGATATTTCACAATATATTACCAAACAATTTTGAGAGATTTGAAAACGCTAAACAAACTTCCATCTGCATCTGCACAACCTACTGTATGAGGGTGGCTTCAACATTTGGTCAGAACATTTTGTTTATGGCAGATTGTTTTCTATAACCTGCTGAGCAATGGCATTTGTTCATTCTGTTGCATCACCTTAACTTCAGTAATGCAGTTCATGGACAGGTAATTCAGTACAGTATGTCAGGAAAATGCCACCTACAAAAGTTCACTCATGACACACACACACTCTCAGTGCAGAGAGTCAGAGATCGTCATCAGCAGTCTTACCTGTTATGAAGGTTTTGTCTGTGGGGAAGAGTTTGTGCAGATAGAATCCTCCCTGGCAGAGTAGCAAATTCACAGTTTCTCCTGAACGTGTGCAACCCCCAGAATAGTGGCACAAATCAACGGTGTATACTTGACCTTCCAGAAAGCTAGAATAGTCAGGTACACTACAAAGACTGAGGGTTCTGCCATCATGATAACAGTAAGGGGACAGGACATCTCCACCGATGCCAGTGAAGCGATACCAGCCCTCTGTGAGGTCAGTGTCCGTCTTTGGCCGGAAAGAGAGAAAGTTGCGGTTCCGCCATGGCTCAGAGAGGTTTGTGTAGGTTGAGCAAATTCCTAAATGAAGAGAGAAAATGATCAAACTTCAGATATTAAAAACAGTGGTGTATTAATGCATAAGAAGTAGTATGTAAGAGGCTGCAGTACTTCTGTGTGTTTGAGGAATGATTCGTTTAAAAATCTACATTCTGTTATTTAAGGGGATTTTAATAAAACAAATCATCTTCATAACAACTGTATATGCAGGAATGATTTGTCTTCATGTCAACTGAATATGCAGGATTTTTTCAAACAGTCGCGGCATGCTCCCTTCAACTAGATCATTTAGTCTAATGTGCCAATCTTATCAATTTTAGGTCAGTTTTTCTAGTTTTGCCTTTGTGACAAAGGCAAAGGTCATACAGTTGTGCCTTTACAACAAACATGTTTGATGTCAGGGGGATTCAACAATTCTGTTTTCAAATCGGAATTGTGCATATTATGTCATGGTTGACAATGTATCAGAATCTCAGAAATAATCACGTAATGCAGTCATCTTAAGATTGCTGCAGCCTGAAGGCGGCTACATCAAGTTGAATCCTCCTTATTGGCTACTTGCACAAAAGGCTCTATGCAGGTTTGTTTATTTCCAGTACAGCAACTAGTGAATCAGCATGTTACGATAAAGATGGATTTATGCGTTATGTTTGGCGAAGATATCAGATGTAATGATCCAAATATAACAGAAGATGCTGTTTGTAAGGCCTGACTCGCTGCAGCACTCAGGCAAAAGGCCCAATGAAGACCCAGTAGGGTCGAAAAGTTGCATTTTCATTAAACGGGAGCAAGTTATCAGTGTTGCGGACATTACATTCCTTCCTAAGCTTTCCAAAGAGGTCACACATTTGATTAGGTCAAACTAGGCGGGAACAGTGGCATCTAAACCAGGCCCTGTGAAATTTTAGGCAAACCTTGAAGTTGGTACTGTGAATAATAGTGTTAAAGATGTTGAATATTAATAGTAAAATAATTCTGTGCCTAGGACTTTCAATTGAGGATGATGTGTTTTCGTAAAAAAAATAAAATATATAAGCTGCATCAGAGGCGCTTGCAGGAATGTTATGGTGGTACACACAACTGAAACTGAGCTGCATGATTGGTCTATCTGCATGATATATTGCCTGTAGTGGGAATATTGCAACCTATGTGTCTCTTTTATGACAACAGGAAAACAGACACTTCACATAGTCTACCTTGGCCTCCAAAGCAGTTCCTGCAGTTGTTCCTTTTGTATATAACAACATTGTAACATATCATTTGCACATTTAAATAAATCCTAGGAAACTAATCGCATATACTGTAAGCTTCAAACCAATTGCCAATTTCTGGAATAAGAGCGCTCTGATCTTTCCTTAAACTTCACCTGTTTCAAGACTAAACTAATATCCACAAACACAGGTGCCATCTAGTGGACTATATACAGAAACTTTTGAAGAGGTGCTGATCATACAGCAATTGGGAGTAAGAAGTCACATGACATGTTTGTCTCAATGTGAGTAAAATCATACATCTCTGAAAAGTGGCTAATGTAGCGACAGAACAAATATCACTTTGTTCCCACTGGATTTTGTCATTACACTAAATTACATCATCTAGAAGTATGTAGAAATTACTTTATGGTTAAGGTTATCTGAATAAGAGATCTCCCTATAAAAAGAAAGGTAGACAGGCTGGATTAACAGTCATGGATTAATCCTAGACCGAGACTAGAAGTTGCCGATTTGTACTGTTTTGGTCTGGCACTAGGCTTAGTGAATGTCAGTGATACCAGCCCATAACCTGTAACACACTGTCTGTGTTTGCTTCACACAAATGGGTCATGATAGTCTTAGATTGTCTTAGATCCAACAGCAGGTAAATCAAGTTCACCTGAAGATTTAAGTGGACTGTTTGGCGTGGTCAGGGAATCCAGCTGTGCCGACACACGTGGAACTCTCGTCAGGAGACCGAGGATGATGAGAACTGCGAAAAAATTAGTACAGACCTTATTGTCACAATGACACAAGTAAAAATAAATTCACGAAACAACAAACAGCAACAACAACAACAGCACACAGGCAAAGACAAAACATAATGAAATGACACTTAATATAAGGGCATTACAAAAATACAGAAATAAATAATAAAACAAAATAAATAAATATATTGTAAAAGTATATAATTTTCTAGTGTATTTCTTTGCAGTCACGTGCAAAAGAAATGCTTGCAACAATGTTTGTAAAGTGATTTCATTTCATTTATTTTATTTATAAGGACAATGCACATCAATTAACATTTCTGTACAATGTACAGTACCAGTGTTTGCCGGCCGGCTAATTTTCAACCGTTGTCCTTTGGCAGGATGTTAATAACCACTAATTTGACTTGGTCAAAGATGCCAAGTCAGCACTAAACATATACTGTAAATTACAAAAGCACATACAAAGCACAGAGCAAAGAAACAAAAACAAGACACAACCACAAACAACCACACAGGACAGGCTATCACTCATGTACAGTAGATAAAGCCAGGGGGGAAAATAAATAAATAAACATACACAAAAGAAAACACAGACAAGAACACACTTATGACACACAGACAAAACATCAACAATCACTCCTTGCAACAGGCAGAATATGTGATAAAAAGTGTTCCATCGTGTGATGAAGTCTGAATCTGAACATACAGCCTGCATGCCAACAAATATGTGTACTGCCAAAACGTCGCCTGTTTTACTGTACGAAAGTTGCCGTTTTGTTGTGCTTGTTGTGCGTTTGGATGCACTAACCACAAAGGAGACAAGCAGATAGTTTTTGTGCGATTGGAGACATTAACTGCCAAGGAGACAAGCAAGGTTATGGGGGTTTTTTTGGCATGTTGTTTTCACCTCAAAACGGCAACATTCGTACAGTAAAACAGGCGACGTCCTGGGGTGAAAACAATATGCCCCCCCCCCCCCCCCCCCAAAAAAAAAAAAAACAACATAACCTTGCTTGTCTCCTTGGCAGTTAGTGTCTCCAATCGCACAACAACTATCAGCTTGTCTCCTTCGTGGTTAGTGCATCCAATCGCACAACAAGCATGTTGTTTTCACCTCAAAATGCCAACTTTCGTATAGTAAAACTGGTGAAGTCCTGGCAAGATCCTGTATTATTTTACTGGTTTTCGTTGCTGCAGAATGATGTCCTTGCCCGCCAGCCAGTAGTTGTGATGTGTCGTGCAAAGTATGAATATTCTTCCAAGTAATTACAATCATTTTTCATTTTCTTCACAAAAAACAAATTCAAATGTCACTCTTATTTGGCCAAGCAATTGTATTTGTATTTGTCTCTATAAACTGATGAAAGCAATGTACATTTAATCAATTACATGAATGCGGTGAAAAACATTGATTCATCAAACACTTTCAATTCTTGTTACATTTAAGTCATCAAGGGTACTTACATGTCAATCGAATGACATTCGTTTTCTTATCGACCAGATGACCAATCATCTTCGAGGTGCGTGATCCCACAAAACCTCCTTGTGAGGAGCAGGTTTGAACAGCCATATCAGCTGCTGCTGACTCACAGTTGTGAAATGGTGTCAGTCACCTATGGTGGCATCAGCTAACAAAGTGAGGAGGTTCTGTGTGTCAGAGTGACATATCAAGTTTACATATCCAGATGAAAAGCACCATTGTGAGTATTCATGCATATTGGGGAAATTAACGCTGGTGGAGAGAGGTGGAGATCCCCCAAACTAGCCCGGGTTCAGATCAGGCTAATGTAATCTGTGCAGATGCAAATCTTGTCTTCTATCAATCAAGCTGTGCTGACACTCTTTCATCCTGTTTCCTCCTCACTGCTTCTGTTTGTAAATAAATTCAGTGAGATGGAACGAGAGAGATACATATGTTGCCTATTGGATTCATATATTGCCTGTTGAATGTATACATTACCTATGGGATACATATTGCCTGTTGGATTAATTGCCTTTTAGTTGAGCAAAGGTTTATCATATTGCGTCATATTACGCATGCGGAGGCGTGTGTGGGTGTGCATGCGTGTGTTGCTTGTGTTGCATGTATACGCTGGTCTGGAAAATGAAAATGTCATGTAATGGGCAAAAAAAGCCATGTGGTTTTCCTTGTCTCTATTTCCTTGTTTATATTTTCAATTGCGTGTGTGGTGCGTGTGGTGCGACAGCTAAAACATCACGCTATGGAGCCAGGCATGTGTATTTTATTGTGACCTTCGGGCTTGTAACCAAAAGGTTATCCGGTTCGATCCCCGACCAGTAGGACAAAAGTGGGTGGGGAAAGTGGTTGAGCACTGCTCTCAAAAAAAGATGTGAAGCTGTTATAGCTGCAAAGGGTGGATCGACGTCATATTAAACCCTAGAAGTTCATATGCGGGTCAAGGCAGGTAACCATATAGTCTATACAGTACAGTAGGTGGCAATATAGTGTATACAGGATATGTGAGATGTTTATGTGCCTCTAAGTGCATGTGGGCTGGTTTGGAGAATATGCAATGTGTAGAAGTGAATGTGGCACAGCATCATTTTACTGATAGGACTTCCTTGTTTATATTTTTGTCAGTAGTTTCCATTGCTGGAATGCAAAAAAATGTCCTGCTCTAGGAGGAAGTTTATCTGAAAAAAACATTAACCTAAAAATATCCTGTTCTAAGAGGAAGTTCATCTGGGGGAAAAAAAAAATATGAATAAAAAAACATCCTTTTCTAAGAGGAAGTTCATCGGCATGTAGAACTAGTGAACTTTGGCATGGGGTCAAATACTTAGTCCCCACACTGTACACATACTGTACATACATACATACATACATAATAAACCCTCTTCACACAAATACACCCACACCAACACCGGTCCACATGCACAACCCCTTATAACTTTAGGGATCATGCACCACATGATGCATAGAGAGCATCCTATAGAGACTGCCAAGGAGGTTATGCTTTCATCGGGTCTGTCTGTCTGTCTGTCTGTCTGTCTGTCTGTCTGTCTGTCTGTCTGGTTGGTTGGTTGCTTGTTTGTCCGCAAGATAACTGGATAATGGATGGATTTGGATGACATTTTCAGGGAAGGTCTGAAATGACCCAGGGAAGAAATTTTGGGAGTGATCCGTATCGCTCTCTGGATCCAGGAGGCGGTTATGTTTTTGCTTGGCAGAGGTCTGCGCTCTCAGAGTGCTTTTCTAGTTTATAGTATACTGCGATGCATTTTTGGCTTGTTTGCCTTTTTTCTGACAAGATGGTGAAGAGTGACAAGAAGCAAGTGGGGGCAAGAGATTGGATCAGGAAATGACCAGATTTAAACTCAGAGAGCACTATACTGTAGATGCTGCAGCTACAACATTACTAAATGCATAGAAACTAGAGTGCCTACTTGTGTGGCGTTCTTAAGACAGTTGATGTTTGGCTTTATGTGCCGTCTGCACAAGTCAGGGAATCAAATAATTGAAGCCTTAGTCAACCCTCTGAAAAGCTAATATAGATTCACTTGGTTAAGAAGGCATTGGTGCAGTTGGCTGTATGTAAGGCTAATGTGTGATTTACTATGTGGCCCCAGGTTATGGGGTACACGGAATATACTTATTTATACATTTCACCATCTACTAGTGTACTCTGTTGCTTTGTTTTTGCAAATGGACGAATGGAATCCTTTGGTCTCACCATGTCATTGTGCTCATACAAGCCTTTGCAAAACCATTTACATTGACAATCTATTAGCGAGACAAATGTAGAACTCAATTGCATTGGTTGTGAAGGTTGGCTGTGAGTCTTTTAGAACAAAACAGTGCATCAGTCGTAAATTAATGTGAGAAACTATGATTAAACTGACACCATAACATTGACATCCAATATTACCAAATAGTTTAGTGGTGTGTAGAATGGCACAGAAGGAGATATATATGAATGGTGGATGATGATATATTACAGTGAACGATTAACTTAATGTAACCAATGACACTTACATTTAATGCAAAGCCAAATAACCAAGTACAAGTTAGATATTAGCAATAAAACAACCAAATAACCCAAAACAGGTCAGATAAAAAATTACTCTCACACAAGTTATTTGCTAGCGGCAGATTTGCAGCACACTTGTGGGTGATTTACAGGAAACAAATGAGTTCACTAGAAAATATTGCCAGAAGTTTGCCAATGATGGCGGCTAGAGGCAAACTCCCAGCAAAGTTCTGGCAACAATGAGTTTTGCCAGAGCTTTGCCACTAGTGGCAAATGTGTTCGCCAGTGATTTGCCATCACACTTAGACAATGATGGTGAACTTCCAGGGAACTTGAAAAGGGAACTTGGAGAGGGAACTTGGAACTTGGAACTTGGAACAGGGAACTTGAAAAGGGAACTTGAAAATGGACAAAAATGACCATGGCCATTCTTTCTCACACACAAAGACATGAATTAAATACCAATCTGGTGGAGCAATCTGGTATCATACTGTATGTAAGTTCACTTTAATGTTCTACAATTGAGACACCACTGATAGGAAACCAAACATCAGAGGTGGAAAACTTCAGCTTCAGAGAGTGAAAGTCTGATCATGTATTGGTTCTACAGTACCTGTGCACGTAGCAAAAGTGATCTCATCAATTAGCTGCTCTACCTAGCTTAATAATTGAGCTAATTAGAATCAACTGGTTTAACTGAATGGTTGGCTCAAACATGAATAATTAAGCAATATGTCCCAAAAGGCCATCGTTTACACTGATTTTAGAGCAGTTAAGGGACGTTGTTAGGCACGAAGCGCAAGCGCCACCAGTATAAACTACAGGCTCAAGTGGCTTATTGCTTTTCTAAAACGGTTACTACATCTATCTGGCAAGATTTCATGAAACAAAGGCAAAGTTTCGAGAAATAACGATTTATTCACAGATAATTTTTCCTCCGCTGCTGTAAGAAATATATTTCCTCAATCTGAATGGTTGCCAAGCAATGTCAAGAGACGTAGCTACTCTAACTTTTGTAAGAAGTTGTGGAAGTGCAGTACTATACTGTAGAACGAAATGCGGTCAAGGTGTATATTTGTAGTGGATTTTACAGCAGCATTGAACGTGAGCCAGCCAATCATAATCAATGACGGGAACTATGTATCATAAATAAATACGTTTTCCTTAAAATACAGGGGTCATGAGTATTGGTTGGAACCCCTTTGTTATCAGTGTTGGGGGCAATGAGTTACAAAGTCATGAATTACTGTAATTTATTATATGGCTCTCTAGAATGTTGAGAGAGCTCCCATTCACTTTGAATGGGCCTCCCCAACGTTCTACCGGTGATTAATATGTATAATCACCGGTGAAAGTATATAATGACCGCTGTCAATGGCAACGGTGCCAGGCAACACCTAACAACTGTCAACTGTGGCGAACTATTTATTTTCTAGAAGTTAGCGGAAGCCACCAAACGGTAGCCAAGTCATTGCTAAAGACACATTGAGTTAAGTTTCATTTCTCTTTTTGGCAAGTAGCCATATAATAAGCGGGATAATGTATAGAACGCCGGTCATTATCGGAAAATAATTCCCTTCAGGACGAAGCAAAACCCCTCCGCTGCGCGTCGGGGTTCTGTTCATCCTGTCGGGAATTATTTTCCGATAATGACCGGCGTTCTATACATTATCCCTTACTTCATTACTGTTGTCAGGAACGTATAGGAACGTAACGCATTACAGTTAAAATTTCAGTAACTTCATTACAGTTCCTAGTCTGCAGTAACGCTAGTTACTGCGTTACCCACATTTTTGAGTAGCCTAGTGTAAAAAATTATATGTTGACTAATAAAATGAATAGTAGGCCATGAATTCTCTCTCCTTGGCTCTAGGTTAAATGAGACGGAGCTACTAGCGCAAACGGAAGAGAAGCTATGGAGGTGGACGAAAGCACAGCGACGCGATGCGACGCAACTGGAAATATATATTTTTTTACTTTGAGGCATTTGTTTGCAACTTAAATACAGGGCCAGTAGTTCATTGAGGTGTCAAATGATTGACAGTTTCAAATGCCTTAGACTTTATATACAGTACATATACTTTTTTGAAGTTGTATTGTAGTGGGTGCAGCTGTGCTTTTATTCATATCATATTGCTCTTCCTCTGCTGCAGCAACTCCAGAACTGCTGTCGCACCTACACAGAGAGAATGAAAAGGCACAGTAAGTGTGTGTGCTGTGTTTGTGCTGTGTGTGTGTGTGTGTGTGTGTGTGTGTGTGTGTGTGTGTGTGTGTGTGTACATGACACATCAGACACTATGTTTGTGTGTGTGTGCGTGTATAAGAGAGTGAATGGGATCATTAGGTCTGGACATTGCCAATCCCATGATATGTTACATAATTTACACTGTATGGCACAATCCTGTACAATACAGTACATGACAATATAAAGACAACTTTAAAGATGGTCCTGCTGATAGTAATTATATTACCATTACTTACAACGTAAAGAAATGTATTTCATCTAATCTACAATCAGTAATTGGTATTCACCTTTTAAATGAACAAATTACATTAAAGGCCCATGTCTCTATGGGCCCTAATTTGAATGGTGGAAAGTCTATCAACAATCAAAGTTCCCTTGCATGGACCATAGCTGTCATGAGTCATGAAGATGAGCCCTAGACTGTTTTAAGGGCATTCTCCCAACCTTCATGGATACCATGCATGAATTTGCTATGATATCCAAACCGAATTATGAACGTTAATTTGCCATAGAGAAACACATGATAGCGTTGGATTATGAACATCCTATGCCACAAAAGCACACAAAAACATAATTTATCATTATTTTGCTGTCATTCTGTCTGTTTTATAACCTAAAAGGGTTATTTGTCTTTGTTGTAAATGGATAGCTCTGTGTCTCCCCTTTCATCTGACATGTTTGTCATATCTACCCGATCATGGGTCCACGAGTAACTCAAACAAGAGTAATGGGTGGTAGGGTCAGCTATATGACATTATTGTTTTTCTGTCACTTCGTCTGTTTTTAAAACACAGAAGGATCAATGTATTTTGTATCATTGGATAGCTCTGCGTGTCTTCTTTCATCTGACATGCGTGCCATATCTATGCGACAACGGGTTTGTGAGTAATTCAAACGAGAGTAATGGATGCGTGGGTGAACGCAGAGCAGTATTGACTGTAAATATGACACAATCTGATTTACACTCAAGATTTGTTTTAAATGTTCTAGTCTCATTGGAAAGCCCCACTTCTCCTTTTTTCATGCAGTAAAGGTTTCATCTCGCTGCAACAAATAATCGCAGAGTAATGTAACAGAAAAGAATAGGTGTGTTTTTTGACGCACTTAATCGGGCTCATAGGGTTAATTTACTAATGTTTGTGCTCAAGGTCTTCTCGACAGTGAATGATCAAATTGATCATTTTGATCTTTCAAATTGATTTTGTGTGTTTATCAAATTAGCTTTATTTAGACTTAAGCCTGCACTTTGCCCATCATTCAAATTAGGGGCCCACAGTGTTACCTCCTCATTGAGAACACAGTGTAGCAGGAAGATGAAGGTTCCCTGTTGGCTGTTGAGCACGAGGAAGACCACATCCAGTGCCTCGCTGCTTCCAGTGAAGAATCCCAGTATCCAAGGCAACCCAATGATGATAGACTGGACCAGTATTTTAAACACCAACGCCCTACAGAGAAGAAAGGACACTTTTGGATGTTGATGTTCTTACACAGAGTGTGAGATATTATTTTGCAACATTATATTTGCCAGTAGAGTAATTCTAATGTGAAAAATCTGAAAAACAATGAACCTAGTTTTGCACTTCACACATAATAAAATCCTCTCTGAATACCTCTGGTGAGCTGCATTACCTGAATCGTTTATTGTGTGTGGGGCTGTGCTGCATCTGAGACAGGGCAGTGTGTAGGAGGATGAGGATGATGATGAAGAGGACAGCATTTGCCTAGTTTGGGTAATAAGTGACACATGCACAATTCATTCAGTAGTTTTGAATCTATATCACACATTAAAGGAAAGTGCCAATAATTTGGGAAATGATCTTATATGCTGTCCACTTAGTGCGATATTAAGAGTATACACACTCTTCTCTGTAGATGCAATAACCCAGTCTCATACCGTTTGCCAAGCTTAGCATAACTCACTGGAATAACTGGGTTAGACCAGCTAACATATGGCTGCCTTTTAGCTAAAAGCTAGCTATATAATTACCCCACCATCTTCTATTTGTCCCTCGACTGCTTCACTGTTTGTTGTAACTACTCACTCCAAGGATGAAGCACACGGGACCAAGAAAACTCCAGATGAATCCTCTGTCGTAATTCAACCAGCACCTATAAAAGTAGAATGTAACTTATGATGACACATACAGTTGTATTTATGATCCAAAACCCTACATGAACCTCACAGTGTTTTACCATCATCAAATTTAACACCACATTAAAATGGGTAAAATACTTATAATCAAAATGAAATAAATTGGCTACCGATAGATACCTTGCTTATACAATTCTAAAAAAAAACCTTTAGTTCTACAAATATATTTGAGTTTACAATTGTCTACTTCTCATTCAACAAAGGTATTTTAGCTAGACTGCGTAAATTGCCTTTAAGATGGAAAAAACAACGCCCACTCCACAGAATATGTTAAACCTTATTATTATTATTGAAATAATTTTTATTGGGCTATTGCCTAAGTTTCCAAGCAATATTTACAAGGTCAACATTTTAAGTGATGGAAACCAATACTAACAAATGTTACAATATACATTGAAATCAATATCTGAAAATAAAATAAATACAATACCAGGAAATAGTCAAATTAAATATTGAGAGAAGAAGCAAAAAACATATGCTAGGTCTAAAGTTATTTTCTATATGTTCTATAAATGGCTGCCACACTTTTTTAAATCTTTTATCTGAGCCACCAAGGGAGCATCTCATTCTTTCTAATTTAAGATGTGCCATAACATCAGTCACCCAGCGTCCAAATGATGGTGGGTCAGCTGATTTCCAGTTAAAGAGGATGAGTCGTCTAGCCAATAGAGATGAAAAGGCTAGTACTTCTGAGTGAGCGGTTGTAAGTTCAGAGCCTAAAGGCGCAATCCCAAAAATACCAATCATGGGGTCGGGGTCTACATCTTTATCAAAAACCTGAGTGTATGCATCAAAAATTGCAGACCAAAATGGACGGAGCTTAGGGCAAGCCCAAAACATATGATACAGCGTTCCTGCCTCCTGATGGCACCTAAGACATGTTGGATCGGAACCAGCATATATCTTAGCCAGTTTTGCTCTTGACAGGTGGAGCCTATGGCAGATCTTAAACTGCAGTACCCCATGCCTGATACATATGGAAGAAGAGTGTATCTTCTGTATAGCATATTGCCAATTCACATCAAGGATTTCTCTTCCTAATTCCTCTTGCCACTGCTCCTTAATGTGATCAAGGGAGGGTGTGTCTATCGCTTGAATTGTGTAATATAATCTAGAAACTAACCCTTTCCCAGATGGGTCATAGTCAAGGCACTCGTCGATCCAAACTCGACCTGGTAAAGTTGGGAATGAAGAAAAGTTTTTTTTTAACATAGTCTCTAACCTGCAAGTATCTGAAGAAATGTGACTGTGGAATTGAGTAATGTTGTACCATTTGCTGAAAGGTGATGAATATACCATTAGAAAAAAAGTCATGAACACAACCCAGTCCCCTTTCAGACCATGTCCGAAATACTGGGTCCATCATAGATGGTGGGAAGCAAGGATTTGCTGTAATCGGGCAGGCTGATAGACTAGTTCTGTGCTTAAAATGCATCCTGAACTGGGACCAGATTTTGAGAGTGGCACTCACAATTGGATTGTTGGTGAGATGCTTTTTACTGAGAGGCAGTGGAGCGCATACCAACGTAGCTAAATGTATTGGAGAACTTCGTCTTGTTCCATCAATGCCCATAGAGGCTGGCTTTCTGAGGGGGACATCCAAAATAGAATCTTGTGCACATTAGCGGCCCAGTAATAATTAATAAAATTTGGAAGACTGAGGCCTCCATCATTCTTGTGTCTTTGCAAAAACCCTTTCCTAATCCGTGGGACAGCCCTATTCCAGATAAAGGAGGATATAGCCTGATCTAGATCTTTAAAATATAATTTGGGAATGAAAACAGGTAGTGTTTGAAACAAAAACAGAAACTTGGGTAAGACAGTCATTTTGACAGAATTAATACGCCCGGCCAGAGATAAGGGTAAGGTTGACCAACGGGACAGGTCACTTTTAGTCTTATCTATCAAGGGTTTAAGATTCTTGTTATATAAATCCTTATAGTTACTTGTCACTATGATACCCAGATAAGTAAAGCTGTCGCGCACCACTCGGAATGGATATGAGCCCAGAGACATCAGCCTAGACTGTTTGTTCATGGGGAAAATCAAGCTTTTTGTCAAGTTGACTCTGTAACCAGAAATGTTGCCAAAGTCTGCAATAATTTGCAACACAGCTGGAATAGAGGCGCTTGGGTTTGATAGAAAAAGGACTGAGTCATCAGCATATAATGATACCTTATGTGTAATACCCCCTCTTACTATACCAAAGACTTCAGGTGAGCTCCTAAGAGCGGTTGCAAGTGGCTCAATAGCAATATCAAAAAGAAGAGGGGACAATGGACAACCTTGTCTGGTTCCTCTACAGATGGGGAAGTAGTCAGACAGAATTCTATTGGTTCGGACAGCCGCCTGAGGAGCAGAATATAACACTTTAATCCAAGTCTGAAAAGCTGGGCCAAAACCAAACTTGTCAAGCACCTTATATAGATAATTGTGCTCTATGCGATCAAACGCCTTCTGCGCATCCAGAGAGACGAGTATTTCTGGAGAAGGTGATAACTCAGATGTATAAAGCAGATTGAGCATTCTTCGCACATTACTGAATAAATGTCTACCAACCACAAACCCTGTCTGATCAGTATGTATAAATTTAGGCAAGACTGACTCCAATCTAGAGGCTAATATCTTTGTAAGAATTTTATAATCACACCCTAGTAGACTTAATGGTCTATAAGATTCGCATTTTGAAGGGTCTTTGTCTTTCTTAAGAAGTACAGATATTGTAGCTTGGGCCATCGTTGTGGGCAGAGTTTTATTCTCAAAACACTCACCAAACACTTCTAGTAATAAGGGTGCTAACTTCGCTGCAAATTTCTTATAAAATTCGACGGGAAAACCGTCTGGTCCTGGGGCTTTACCAGATTTCAGACGTGTGATTGCATTAAGAATTTCCTCTACAGAGATGGGTTGATCAAGAGCTAGACTATCCGTTTCCTCAACACCTTTCAGCTCCAGAGCATCTAACCACTGGGTTATTGTGCTGTCGGTAGCAGAGTCCAAAGTGTACAAGTCCTTATAAAATTGCATAAATTGGCTGTTCATTGTCCTCTGATCACAGGTGACCTTCCCATCAGGCATTGCTATTTCTATAATTAGATTTGCAGA
Source organism: Sardina pilchardus (assembly GCF_963854185.1). Classification (NCBI taxonomy): domain Eukaryota; kingdom Metazoa; phylum Chordata; class Actinopteri; order Clupeiformes; family Clupeidae; genus Sardina; species Sardina pilchardus. The sequence continues at coordinate 19,012,252 of NC_084994.1, read as the reverse complement.
TTCAGATTTTCTTAGCTGATGACTCAATAACTTGCCTGCACGCTCACCATGCTCGTAATGCTCACAACGGGATCGTAGATGTAAATCCAGAGCCTGACTGGCTGACATGATGCTGTATTCTGTTTGCAAAAGGAGCCTCTCCTTGAAGAGCTCAGGTGAAGGTGTACATGCATGCTGTTGATCTACCTGCTGGATTTTCTCAAGCAATTCAGTTTGGCGTGCAGATAATCTCTTATTCTCACTAGCTGTATACGAAATGATAATCCCTCTAATGTACGCCTTCATAGTTTCCCATAATGTACATCTGCTTATCTCTGGAGAATCATTAGTTTGTAAAAAAAAATCAATTTGGACAGCTAGATAGTTCACAAAATGTTCATTTGAGAGTAGACGTGGGTTTAAGCGCCACACACGCTGCGGAAAGACATGATCTGGGAAGCAAAGTGCCATACTAACTGGGCTATGATCTGATATAACAATGGCTTCATAGCTAACTGAACTGAGCAGGGAAAGTAATGCATCATCCAATAGAAAGTAGTCTATCCTGGAATATGATTGGTGTACAGGAGAAAAGAAAGAAAATGCTTTAGATAGTGGGTTTTTATGTCTCCATGGATCAGTAACTCCATATGCCTGTATGAAAGAATTGACTACCTGGGCCGCCTTGCTCGTAGGCCTAGTAGTAAGCCTGGAGCGATCAAGATCTGGATTCAAAACACAATTGAAGTCACCCCCCAGAATCAATCTATGTGTCTCTAGAGCTGGAAGTTGGGAGAGAACGTGTTCAAAAAAATGTGCATCATCCCAGTTGGGTGCATATATATCCTCCTGAGACCCGGATTTTTTTTTTTTTAATTTTGTGATTTTTTTTAAGATGATTTAAGTATTTTGGTCTAAAGAAACATGTTGCAGCAAAAAAAATCCAAAAACGTTCTTAGTTGCTGTGTTATCAGATGTCCTCTGCAGTGGACATTGGGACTATCCGAATGTCCTAACCCTATGGGAATTATGAATGTGTAGTAATAGTATTGCATTAAAGTCAATGGAGTGTTAGGGTATGTGAGGTATTACAGGCAAATAGGTGGCCAAGAATGGCTTTGCTCCCCCTCAAGTGTTTTTAACATAGCTTTCAGAGATGGCTACTATAATGAAGTATTCCCATAATGTCTGAATAAGCATTCAGACGGCCATAATAATGAGCCTGGCTCAATGGTGTTGCAGCCAGTCTGCATACATGGCACACTGTAGAGCTAGGTTTTAGAGTAGGAGGGTTACTACACTCTCCCTTTAATAAACATGTGTTGAAGAAGTGCAATGGCTTGCTGTGAGGGCATCAGAGAGTATACACACCATGATAGGGACTCTCATAATTTGACCTTTGACCCCTGTGCCACAGACCCAAGAGATGAATGAAATGTTAGTGGTCAGGGCATCCTAGGATGGCAGAGGTACACTGAAGGGAAGCTTGATGGATAAATTGCAAATGTGAAAGCACTTATAGGAGTGGCAAATAATAATTTACAGGTAAATGGAGTAATCAGTTACCCAAAATACACAAATTGGGTAATGTACATTGAGGCAAATTCACCTATGATGTACCTATTTCTTAATAAACCTTAAAGCTCTAGCTTACACACTGCTTCTGGGGCTGTATTGTACCTTAAGGGATCTCCTTTTATCCTGTATCTCCTTTTATTTATTAGAAATAAGTAGAAAAGCCCTTGTTGCCTCACTCAACCCTCTACCTTCTAAAACTTAGAAATTGGTTAAAAAGCAGGGGGTACTAAGTCCCGATGTCCACTACAGGAGACATTGAACAAAAGTGGTGTTTTGAAGGTGTTAAAATGGCTGGATCTTTCTGAAATCTCTCTGAATTCAAGTTGAGACTGTCATTTTTATGACACAAATTGACTGTGTGCAATAAAACTCATAATAATGACCACAAATGGTCAATTACCTCTGATGTTGCCATGAAATGAAAAAAACTCAATAGCCGCCATTTTGAAAATAAAATTTGTGAAATCTGTTAACCCAACCCACATAAATGTGGTATCACCAGAAAGCCCAGGATGTCCTCTTGAGAGTACAAAAGGATTGAAATAGTTGACATGAATGGTATTTCATTCATAAGACTTAGACTGATGTCCCCTACAGAGGACAAAAGTGAATGGCCGGGTCTCAGGAGGATATTAGCCAATACCACTGGAATGCCATATAGCTTCCCTCTAACTAAAATAAACCTGCCATTTTTGTCAGCAATGACTTCACTCTCTACAAACTGGACACCATTACGGATTACAATGGCAACTCCACGTGACTTACTATTGAATTTAGAATGGTAGACCCATGAATAACCTTTTCTCTGAAGTCTACAGTGGTCTTTAGGTCTTAGATGTGTTTCCTGCAGATATACTATATCTGCAGACATCTTCCTGAGATGTGCAAAAACTTTGCTGCATTTAACTGGATGATTAAGACCGCGAACGTTCCACGTGACAAGCATTGTTCGTGGTCTAGCCATATTTTAAGTCATAGAATACTGAGACATAATTTATTACTAGCATAATAGAAGAGATGTATATCGCAAGAGGCCTCTGCAAGGTATAATGTGCGGGGTAGGGGTGGGGTAACAAAACCAAAACAGGAAAAATGAGAAAGATATAGAAAAATAGAGACTATGAACATAGAACGATGTTCTAACCATGCCTCTACGCTCGAGGCTACAGGAGTCCGTCTAGCACGAACTCTCATCCAATGAAATTAAAGCTTACCATGTGTCTCGCTAGAGCTGACAAAAACTATTGGAATTGTTCACTAACACAAATGCCCCATCACACTGATGAAATATGTGATTTTAAACTAAACATATAGAACTCAGGGCATGCTCTTACTAGATTTAAGTGTCATTAGATAAAGTCACATTGACCGCTTGAACACTTAGCCTATTCAAATTAATCTACTGCATACATTAAGACAAAAGATGTATTACACATCAGTTAGCTTGGTAATTACGTTACAGACATAGTCCTTTGCTTTGCTGGGATCTTTAAATTTCTCTACAGTTCCGTCCGGAAGTGTAATCTTCAGCTCAGCAGGGTAGACAACACCGTAGCGAAGGCCCTTCAACTTGCATTCACGTAGTGTTTTCTTCACGTCGTTAAACTTAGCCTGTTGTCTGCTAACTTCTAGTGTGTAGTCAGGAAAGATGCGTATGCCGTCGCCGTCAGCCGTTTTAAGGAGTTTCCCTGCAGCCTTCTGAAGGATGGCCACCTTGTCTTGATAGTAGTGACAACTGACAACAAATGCTCTGGGCGGACTTTCCTGAGCAGATGAGACTCGCAAAGCGCGATGCGCCCGGTCGAGTAGAGGTGCTTTCTCCATTTCCAATGTGTCACCCAGGATGCGTGATATGTAGCTGACAGGTCCCTCACCACTCTCCCTTCCTTCCCTCACACCAATTATTCGCAAATTACAGCGACGTGATCTGTTTTCAAGGTCTTCGTTACGTTCTTTAAGTGTGGCTATATCTTTTTTCATAGAAGCCACTTCCAGCTCGAGTGTGCTGACTGTTGTAGCCTGCTGGTTAGCGGCGTTCTCAAGCCGCTCATACTGTTGTTCCAACACTTCCATTCTGCTATTGGCATTGCCCCTGTTCGTTTCCAGCTCCTCCTGAAGCTGGTCTACCTGTCTCCTAATGTCTGCTGTTTGGCCCTCCAATTTCTCGTCTATTTTCGCCAAGAGCTCCTCTTTGAGGGAAGCAATTGCATTAAGTATTGGTTCTTGCTGTTCCAAGGCCATAGCCGAAGCAGTGTCCTTACTGCTAGCCAGGGAAGAGCTAGCCGAACTTTGTTTAGCAGGTCCACGATTACCAGGCATAGTTGATAAAAAGGGCTACCATGAATGGCAATGTAGCAGTAGTTTAAATGACTTAGTCGCTCAACACTTAATTACAGCATATGTAACTCTATTTTGTGAACTTTAATGTTCAGTTCTCAACTCTAGCGAGGAGCACCAGAAAACACGTCCTCCTCACATGGTGCAGCAACCGGAAAAAACAGAATATGTTCAACCTTAAAGGAAAATGAGACACATTATGTAATATAGGAGAATGAAGGTAATTTGATGATATCAAGGGACAACTGGGCTAGGAGAGAATTCTAAATGTTGTACAGGTACACTGGCCCTCATTTATCAACAGAGCGTACGACCAAAAACAGGCGTAAGACAGGCGTAGCCTACGCTTGTTTCCACGCAATGCTTCATGTGCAGTTCATGACAGCTGTTATGAATGAACACGTCAAGTAAAGTGTTACCGTCTCATACTTTGAAACTGATGCAATTATCCTTAGAAGTTGCAGCTTCCGGAACAGTGTGTGTTATATTTGCACTCACTCAGAAAGAGTCACCTCACCTGTCACTCCCATAGCCATCAGGCATAATTCCAGCTGAAACAACAACGACAGCCATGGGAACTCCATAACCAATCAGGCACTTGAATCCCCAGTGAGGTCCAATCCTCTGTTGGGATCTGATATCTTTGAGTCCGAGGACAGAGTGGAAAAGCCAGATGGTCTCCAGGAGCATCCACACAAAACAGCTCAGGAAGAGGTAGTGAAGAACTCCTGAGAGCACAGTGCAAACAATCTGGACACAGCACAGACAATAAGTAAATATTGAGTTGCGTGTCATGATTCAGCTGATGGTTTTGCATTGAACTTATGTACAGTTGTGTGCAATTGTCATAGCTATGCATATTAATCATGTGTTCTCCATTGGTGTCTCCAGGAACAGCACAGGTCCCAGAAATGGCACCTTGAGGTAATCCGCATGTGATAGTATTGTTAGCTGAGGAGTGATCTGCCAGACAGATAGAGCATATCCTAAACCAAATAAGCACTCAATACTGTAACCTGTTAATCAAAATGCATGGTATCAAATGCAACTGAACATCTTAACCAGCACTGTCGCCGTACTCTGTGGTGGTAGCACAACCCAGAATGGAACTTCAAATTGAAAATGTAGGTGGTCAGCTGACCGTTTAGACAGAGTGACAACATTGATGTGAATGACTTGTTATGACATAATTGTTCTTATTTCTGTGTCTTTGCTGCATATAATTTTGATACGAGCATATTAACGTCAGGATATCATTGCCATCCAATAAGCGGGAAGAAAACTGGTAAATCAGTTGGCAAATGTGAACATGTTATTAAAAATCACAAAATACAGTTTTCATCACCTTGTGATTCACATTTAAGAAAAAACAATGACATGCAATCACCTTGTGAGGGCGGATGAGGTGGATAAACTCCTGAACGAGCAGGAAGATGAGCTGAGCGAGAAACAAGCTGATGCAGAGGTTCAGACGAGTCGTGCTGTTCACTTGGGGTTTACGTCGACAAAGGGCGAAGGTCATCACAGCCAGGGTCAGGAACCCCAACCCAATAGAGACGGTGATCCTATTCAGCAACTCCATCATCTGGTTTGTCTAAGACATAAGGAGACCCGTGGTAAAACAACGACTGTTTTTGCTTTAAATGGTCACATATGGCTGTTACAAATTGTAGGCTATAGCCTACATTGTTAATTTAAAAAGGTTCACTCCCTAGGATTGTCTGTGTAGACTAGTTGATTCTAATGAAAATAGGCTAACATAAAGTCTCTTAGTTCTGTCAAATTGTTTGTGAACTTTGGTGATTATCTGAAACGAAATGGCTTCAATTTGTGTGCTTGAAAGTTAATTATCAAGAAGGCTATTTCTGTGGCATAAATTCTCATAGCAACCAAGCTGGGATTCACGTAAACCACAATAATGGAACTAAAATTGGAGAGACTTATCTAAATAAGCCAGGTTTGACCAATTAAGACACAGGGACACATTTATGAGGTAATCAGTACACAACCTTTGTACTCTACCTCTGGAGGTCGCTCCACCTGCATGATCAGAGCTAAATGTGAAGACCTTGTTCATTACCTCTGGAGGTCGCTCCACCTGCATGATCAGAGCTAAATGTGAAGACCTTATTCATTACCTCTGGAGGTCGCTCCACCTGCATGATCAGAGCGAAGGTGGAGAAGTGCACACAGCTGCAGACGGTGTGGGTGGAGTTGGTCTGGGTGACATCACAGCCGTCTACCACCCAGGCGCTGCCATTCCAGTACACACAGGAGACCACACCCTGAGGCACCAGACTCTAACAACCCCCCAAGAAAACAATCAATCAAATCAGAAAGACATCAGATAAAGCAACAATGCATCTCCTAACAGGGAAGACAATATTTGGTAACACTTTACGATAAGGGTACATGAATTCTCATGAATTCTTAATGATTTGCCAACCGTACTTAATGCTTAAGATGATGAGTTGTTCATGCATGAATTCATTCATGACAATCAGTGAATTCATGTTAAGTCATAATGATTCATGATATATTAAGGGATGAATTAATGCATGATTCATGCATTAATTCATGCATTAATTCATGAGAATTCATGTACCCTTATCGTAAAGTGTTACCCAAAATTTTAGTAAGTAGATGACAGATTGTCAAAACTTTAACAATCCTTATATGACCGCTACACTAGCGGTGGTCATAATGAGTACATCATTTAGTGGAACGAGTACACAAAATTACAAAAAAAACCAACAAAAAAAACATCATTGCTTTGCCCATCTCAATTGACCGATGTTCTGATTGATCTCAATGATCTTATTGATCTCATTGTATGTGAACGTGATGGACTGACCTGGATGTGTTTAACTGTGATGTTGGCTGGACTTGGCAGGACTTTGTTTGGGGTTTTTGGAAGGGAGGCACTCAGAACTGCAGACATCATGGTCTTATTTGCATCACTGACAGTGTAGAAGAGGTCTGCTGTCAGAACTGAACCCAATTTCTTGAAGTTTGTGAAGGCCACAGCGGCTGATCCTAACAGAGAAACAC
>NC_084994.1:18922815-19005107 GCF_963854185.1 Sardina pilchardus | reverse complement strand
CTAACTAATTCACATAAGTCTCATAGGGAGGATGGCAAATATGCTAAACACAGGGGAAATTACATCAGGGGTGTGAAAATCAAACGGTCTACTATCACTGACTGAAAATACTCCTCAACATTACTATAAAAAGGGAAGCACCAGGTTATAATATTCTAAAACAGATAGTTCTGGTCCTTGATTATGATCGGCTAAATCATGTTCGATGCCATTGTAGATTTCAGCATAACCACACCTTGACCACATTTCGTTCTATAGCAATGCGCTACCACACCTTGCACAAGAATTAGAGCAGCTGTGTCTCGTTGTTGCATGCCAACCATTCATATGGAGGGAATATATTTCTTGGTGGAAGAATGATCATCTATTAATACATTGTTACATTTTTTGTTGCTGTGCCTTTGTTTCATGAAATCTTGCTAGAACTATGTAGTAACCGCTTTAGAATGAACTTTTTACTCCAACTGAATTTCCTGACATGAATACTCTATGTTCAAAATACTAGAATGCTAGAGTTTAATGATTTTTTTGAGCACCTAAAAAACCCACAAATACTCACGAGTGACATAACTGAATGATGTGCCATATGGGTAATGTTGATACAAGTAGAATCCTCCGGGACAAAGGAGTCTGTTGATTCGTCTATTTGAGCATCCGCCAGAGGACTGGTAACAGAGTGTTATGTCATTGTATTGGAGCCCCCAATTATTTGTACTGTCTTCACCACATGATACAGCGGGTTGTGATGTGCCACCACCAATAACAGTGCTGGTACAGTTGTCATACAGAACATCTCCACCAATACCGACGAAGCGATACCACCCATTTCTTTTTAAGTATGTGTCTCTCTTTGGCCATCCAGGAAAGGTTGTTGATTTGAAGCCAATGTTACGCCATGGATCAGTCAGATTGGTATATGATGGGCAAGTTCCTTCACCTGGACGGAGAAAATTAACCTATGTTTGACCTTTTACCAAATATAGGTACACACACACAAACACATACACCACAATTGAAGCTTTTCCCCTTGTTTGTGCTACTAAGCATTTTCCCATTTTCTCACATCACATAACCAAAGATTGACATGGAATAATGTAATACAGAAAGACCCTGTAGTCAAACACTTTTTTAAATCAGGAATGATTAACATGAAGTAATATCATACAGAATCACTCTGTAGCCAAACTTACATCCAAATGAGTCCCCAGTTGGGACATGGCCAGATGGTAGTGAGTATCCAGGGATGCACCAACAACGACCATCAGCATAGCAGTAAGCATTAGTTCCACAGGAGGATATCCCACATGTCTTGTGAGCTGGAACACAGTTACAGAGGGAAGTGAGATGCAAAAGATGGATTTTGCATAGCACATTTTGAATAAGACGCAAATGATTTAACACATGCTCAAAGTTTGTAGTCAAACATGTCTGCAGCCGAACAGCCCTAAACATTTGCCGGGACATTTGCCCAGCTGCTTTCTATCATCAATAATCATTGCACAACTGTAAATGATGGATGGATATTTCACAATATATTACCAAAACAATTTTGAGAAAGAGATTTGAAAACGCTAACCAAACTTCCATCTGCATCTGCACAACCTACTGTATGAGGGTGGCTTCAACATTTGGTCAGAACATTTTGTTTATGGCAGATTGTTTTCTATAACCTGCTGAGCAATGGCATTTGTTCATTCTGTTGCATCACCTTAACTTCAGTAATGCAGTTCATGGACAGGTAATTCAGTACAGTATGTCAGGAAAATGCCACCTACAAAAGTTCACTCATGACACACACACACTCTCAGTGCAGAGAGTCAGAGATCGTCATCAGCAGTCTTACCGGTTATGAAGGTTTTGTCTGTGGGGAAGAGTTTGTGCAGATAGAATCCTCCCTGGCAGAGTAGCAAATTCACAGTTTCTCCTGAACGTGTGCAACCCCCAGAATAGTGGCACAAATCAACGGTGTATACTTGACCTTCCAGAAAGCTAGAATAGTCAGGTACACTACAAAGACTGAGGGTTCTGCCATCATGATAACAGTAAGGGGACAGGACATCTCCACCGATGCCAGTGAAGCGATACCAGCCCTCTGTGAGGTCAGTGTCCGTCTTTGGCCGGAAAGAGAGAAAGTTGCGGTTCCGCCATGGCTCAGAGAGGTTTGTGTAGGTTGAGCAAATTCCTAAATGAAGAGAGAAAATGATCAAACTTCAGATATTAAAAACAGTGGTGTATTAATGCATAAGAAGTAGTATGTAAGAGGCCGCAGTACTTCTGTGTGTTTGAGGAATGATTCGTTTAAAAATCTACATTCTGTTATTTAAGGGGATTTTAATAAAACAAATCATCTTCATAACAACTGTATATGCAGGAATGATTTGTCTTCATGTCAACTGAATATGCAGGAATTTTTCAAACAGTCGCGACATGCTCCCTTCAACTAGATCATTTAGTCTAATGTGCCAATCTTATCAATTTTAGGTCAGTTTTTCTAGTTTTGCCTTTGTGACAAAGGCAAAGGTCATACAGTTGTGCCTTTACAACAAACATGTTTGATGTCAGGGGGATTCAACAATTCCGTTTTCAAATCGGAATTGTGCATATTATGTCATGGTTGACAATGTATCAGAATCTCAGAAATAATCACGTAATGCAGTCATCTTAAGATTGCTGCAGCCTGAAGGCGGCTACATCAAGTTGAATCCTCCTTATTGGCTACTTGCACAAAAGGCTCTATGCAGGTTTGTTTATTTCCAGTACAGCAACTAGTGAATCAGCATGTTACGATAAAGATGGATTTATGCGTTATGTTTGGCGAAGATATCAGATGTAATGATCCGAATATAACAGAAGATGCTGTTTGTAAGGCCTGACTCGCTGCAGCACTCGGAGCAGCAGGCAAAAGGCCCGATGAAGACCCAGTAGGGTCGAAAAGTTGCATTTTCATTAAACGGGAGCAAGTTATCAGTGTTGCGGACATTACATTCCTTCCTAAGCTTTCCAAAGAGGTCACGCATTTGATTAGGTCAAACTTGGCGGGAACAGTGGCATCTAAACATCCTGTGAAATTTCAGGCAAACCTTGAAGTTGGTACTGTGAATAATAGTGTTAAAGATGTTGAATATTAATAGTAAAATACTTCTATGAGGATGATGTGTTTTCGTAAAAAATATACATGTATATATAAGCTGCATCAGAGGCGCTTGCAGGAATGTTATAGTGGTACACACAACTGAAACTGAGCTGCATGATTGGTCTATCTCCATGATATATTGCCTGTAGTGGGAATATTGCAACCTATGTGTCTCTTTTATGACAACAGGCAAACAGACACTTCACATAGTCTACCTCGGCCTCCAAAGCAGTTCCTGCAGTTGTTCATTTTGTATGTAACAAAATTGTAACATTTAATTTGCACATTTAAATAAATCCTAGGAAACTAATCGCATATAAGATTCAAACCAATTGCCAATTTCTGGAATAAGACCACTCTGATCTTTCCTTAAACTTCACCTGTTTCAAGACTGAACTAATATCCACAAACACAGGTGCCATCTAGTGGACTATATACAGAAACTTTTGAAGAGGTGCTGATGATACAGCAATTGGGAGTAAGAAGTCACATGACATGTTTGTCTCAATGTGAGTAAAATCATACATCTCTGAAAAGTGGCTAAGGTAGCGACAGAACAAATATCCCTTTGTTCCCACTGGATTTTGTCATTACAGCATCTAGAAGTATGTAGAAATTACTCTATGGTTAAGGTTATCTAAGAGATCTCCCTATAAAAAGAAAGGTAGACATAGGCTGGATTAACAGTCATGGATTAATCCTAGACCGAGACTAGAAGCTGCCGATTTGTACTGTTTTGGTCTGGCAGTAGGCTTAGTGAATGTCAGGGATACCAGCCCATAACCTGTAACACACTGTCTGTGCTTGCTTCACACAAATGGGTCATGATTGTCTTAGATTGTCTTAGATCCAACAGCAGGTAAATCGAGTTCACCTGAAGAATTAAGTGGACTGTTTGGCGTGGTCAGGGAATCCAGCTGTGCCGACACACGTGGAACTCTCGTCAGGAGACCGAAGATGATGAGAACTGCGAAAGAATTAGTACAGACCTTATTGTCACAATGACACAAGTAAAAATAAATTAATGAAACAACAAACAGCAACAACAACAACAACAAACAGGCAAAGACAAAACATAATGAAATTGCACTTAATATAAAGGCCTTATACAGAAAACAAAATACAGAAATAAATAATAAAATAAACTAGAAATGCAATTCCAAGGAATTACCAGTGCATGAAAATGCAAAAATAGATAGATAATGTAGATATGGTTACTAAGGTGTAGCTAGGGTAAACATGGTGGTTGCATAGTTTACAGAGAGTTGATAGTGTGAAGGTAGACAGTTTAAAGATGAAACATTCCAGTTCTAACTTAACTAATGCTTTCTATTCATGTTAAAATGTTGATTAGCTAACTTAGCTAATGATTTCTAGCAGTTATGCTAAAATGCTTATTATGCTAGCAATGCTAACTTTACTAACAATGCTAACCAGGTTGATTAGCTAACTTAACCGATGATTTCTAGCAGTAATGTTAAAAATGCTAACTATGCTAACAATGCTAAATTTGCTAACAATGCTAACCAGGTTGATTAGCTAACTTAGTTGATGATTTTTTGCAGTTATGCTAAAAATGCTAACTATGCTAACAATGCTAACTATGCTAACCATGCTAACTAGCTAACTTGCTAGTGAGGACTTTTATTTTGAAACATTTGTTGCTAGGGTATCCATGGTGGCCACTATCAGGAAACAATAAGTTACTGCAGTATAATCATGTTGGTTGCTATGGAAACGGTCATAAACACTTAATTTTAATGGTTGCTATGTTGGTTGCTAGGTACATGGAGGTTTCATGTAGTTGACTGGAGGCATAGTGGATGATAACTGACAGTTGGAATGGTTGAACAGTTCAATAGTTGAGTAGTTTCAGTGGTATTATTGCAGTGAGGACCTTTATTTTGAAACAGTTGTGGACAGAGGAAGTAGTGAAACAGGATCTGTAGTCTTAATGAGATTGTATGCTTAAAGCCTGAGACAGAAGGTGCCCCTCATATAGCGTTTATGCGTCCTCTCTCGCTCCTCACTGATCTACATAAAGAATGATGGAGCGGCAACAATGGGATAGTCTAGCCCTTCTTCTATCTTTCTTTATGTAGATCATTGAGGATCGAGGAGCGAGGGAGGACATATAAACGCTGCTTGAGAGGGACCCACAGTAAATACTTTAAAAGTTGTATGTAGATAGTCTAATTAATGTTGATAGACAGAATGTTTAATGGATGTTGATAGGCAGATTGTTTAATAGATATTGATTGACAGTTTAATGGGTGGATGAGTGAATGGTCTGAAGAAGATGAATGGATAGAAGGTTGGATGGAATGTGCCTTATATTCTTGTTAAGAGAGACACTGATACAGCTCTCTGAGAGTAGTTGATACAGGTGTAATCAATTTAACTGGCTAGTCTTAAGAGAGACAGAGTGTAGCCTACTCTTAAAGCCTGAGACAGAGTAAATAATTTAAAAGTTGAATGTAGATAGTCTAATTAATGTTGATAGACAGAGAGTTTAATGGATGTTGATAGACAGATTGTTTAATAGATGTTGATAGACAGTTTAATGGGTGGATGAGTGAATGGTCTGAAGAAGATGAATGGATAGAATGTTGGATGGAATGTGCCTTATATTCTTGTAGAATGGAGAGACACAGCTCTCTACTGAGAGTAGTGGATACAGATACAGGTGTAATCAATTTAACTGGCTAGTCTTAAGAGAGCCAGCCTGAGACAGAGTAGATTGTTTAAAAGTTGAATGTAGAGCGTCTTATTGATGTTGATAGGCAGACTGTTTAGAATGGGTGGATGAGTGAATGGTTTGAAGAAGATGAATGGATATAAAGTTGGATGGAATTAGGAGGACTTATTTTGATACTGTTGTGCGCAGAGGATACAGGGGAACATAATATGTAGTCTTCAGAGAGATTGTATGGTAGAGAAACTGACAGTTGGTGCCCAGGTGGCCGGCCACCTGGCCTAAGATTCTAATTGCTGCCGTGATGTCATAATGAGCAATGTTAAGTCTATGGGGGAAATTGTAATAGTTTTTAACTAATAGTTTAAAAAGTATAAAAGTTACAAAGTTGAAAAATACAAAGCACACATCGCGTAAGTAAGACCTACGCGACATAGTTTGAATGGAATTTCTACGTTAAGCGGTTGAAGCTGAATTGCGTGCGTTAGAAGAAGAAGAATAAGAAGCCTAGGAAGAACAGTACAGTGCATTTTCATGCACTGTAATAAATAAATATATTCTAAAAGTATATCATTTTCTAGTGTCTTTCTTTGCAGTTACGTACACTACTGGCGGGCAAGAAATGCTAGCAACAATGTTTGTAAAGTGATTTCATTTCATTTATTTTATTTATAAGGACAATGCACATCAATTAACATTTCTGTACAATGTACAGTACCAGTGTTTGCCTGCCGGCTAATTTACAACCGTTGTCCTTTGGCAGGATGTAAATAACCACTAATTTGACTTGGTCAAAGATGCCAAGTCAAGTCAGCACTAAACATATAAATTACAAAAGCACATACAAAGCACAGAGCAAAGAAACAAAAACAAGACACAACCACAAACAACCACTCAGGACAGGCTATCACTCATGAAGATAAAGCCAGGGGGGGAATAAATAAATAAACATACACAAAAGAAAACACAGACAAGAACACACTTATGACACACAGACAAAACATCAACAATCACTCCTTGCAACAGGCAGAATATGTGATAAAAAGTGTTCCATCGTGTGATGAAGTCTGAATCTGAACATACAGCCTGCATGCCAACAAATATGTGTACTGCCAAAACGTCGCCTGTTTTACTGTACGAAAGTTGCCGTTTTGTTGTGCTTGTTGTGCATTTGGATGCACTAACCACAAAGGAGACAAACAGATTTTTGTGCGATTGGAGACATTAACTGCCAAGGAGACAAGCAAGGTTATGGGGGGGGGGGGGGGGGGGGTTGGCATGTTGTTTTCACCTCAAAACAGCAACATTCGTACAGTAAAACAGGCAACGTCCTGGGGTGAAAACAACATGCCCCCCCCCCAAAAAAAACATAACCTTGCTTGTCTCCTTGGCGGTTAGTGTCTCCAATCGCACAACAACTATCAGCTTGTCTCCTTCGTGGTTAGTGCATCCAATCGCACAACAAGCATGTTGTTTTCACCTCAAAATGCCAACTTTCGTATAGTAAAACTGGTGAAGTCCTGGCAAGATCCTGTATAATTTTACTGCTTTTCGTTGCTGCAGAATGATGTCCTTGCCCGCCAGCCAGTAGTTGTGATGTTTCGTGCAAAGTATGAATATTCATCCAAGTAATTACAATCATTTTTCATTTTCTTCACCAAAAAAAAATTCAAATGTCACTCTTATTTGCCCAAGCAATTGTATTTGTATTTGTCTCTATAAACTGATGAAAGCAATGTACATTTAATCAATTACATGAATGCGGTGAAAAACATTGATTCATCAAACACTTTCAATTCTTGTCACATTTAAGTCATCAAGGGTACTTACATGTCAATCGAATGACATTCGTTTTCTTATCGACCAGATGACCAATCATCTTAGAGGTGCGTGATCCCACAAAACCTCCTTGTGAGGAGCAGGTTTGAACAGCCATATCAGCTACAGCTGACTCACAGTTGTGAAATGGTGTCAGTCACCTATAATGGCATCAGCTAACACAGTGAGGAGGTTCTGTGTGTCAGAGTGACATATCAAGTTTACATATCCAGATGAAAAGCACCATTGTGAGTATTCAGGCATATTGGGGAAATTAACGCTGGTGGAGAGAGGTGGAGATCCCCCAAACTAGCCCGGATTCAGATCAGGCTAATGTAATCTGTGCAGATGCAAATCTTGTCTTCTATCAATCAAGCTGTGCTGACACTCTTTCATCCTGTTTCCTCCTCACTGCTTCTGTTTGTAAATAAATTCAGTGAGATGGAACGAGAGAGATACATATGTTGTCTATTGGATTCATATATTGCCTGTTGAATGTATACATTACCTATGGGATACATATTGCCTGTTGGATTAATTGCCTTTTAGTTGAGCAAAGGTTTATCATATTGCGTCATATTACGCATGCGGAGGCGTGTGCGGGTGTGCATGCGTGTGTTGCTTGTGTTGCATGTATACGCTGGTCTGGAAAATGAAAATGTCATGTAATGGGCAAAAAAAGCCATGTGGTTTTCCTTGTCTCTATTTCCTTGTTTATATTTTCAATTGCGTGTGTGGTGCGTGTGGTGCGACAGCTAAAACATCACGCTATGGAGCCAGGCATGTGTATTTTATTGTGACCTTCGGGCTTGTAACCAAAAGGTTATCCGGTTCGATCCCCGACCAGTAGGACAAAAGTGGGTGGGGAAAGTGGTTGAGCACTGCTCTCAAAAAAAGATGTGAAGCTGTTATAGCTGCAAAGGGTGGATCGACGTCATATTAAACCCTAGAAGTTCATATGCGGGTCAAGGCAGGTAACCATATAGTCTATACAGTACAGTAGGTGGCAATATAGTGTATACAGGATATGTGAGATGTTTATGTGCCTCTAAGTGCATGTGGGCTGGTTTGGAGAATATGCAATGTGTAGAAGTGAATGTGGCACAGCATCATTTTACTGATAGGACTTCCTTGTTTATATTTTTGTCAGTAGTTTCCATTGCTGGAATGCAAAAAAATGTCCTGCTCTAGGAGGAAGTTTATCTGAAAAAAACATTAACCTAAAAATATCCTGTTCTAAGAGGAAGTTCATCTGGGGGGAAAAAAAATTATGAATAAAAAAACATCCTTTTCTAAGAGGAAGTTCATCGGCATGTAGAACTAGTGAACTTTGGCATGGGGTCAAATACTTAGTCCCCACACTGTACACATACTGTACATACATACATACATAATAAACCCTCTTCACACAAATACACCCACACCAACACCGGTCCACATGCACAACCCCTTATAACTTTAGGGATCATGCACCACATGATGCATAGAGAGCATCCTATAGAGACTGCCAAGGAGGTTATGCTTTCATCGGGTCTGTCTGTCTGTCTGTCTGTCTGTCTGTCTGTCTGTCTGTCTGGTTGGTTGGTTGCTTGTTTGTCCGCAAGATAACTGGATAATGGATGGATTTGGATGACATTTTCAGGGAAGGTCTGAAATGACCCAGGGAAGAAATTTTGGGAGTGATCCGTATCGCTCTCTGGATCCAGGAGGCGGTTATGTTTTTGCTTGGCAGAGGTCTGCGCTCTCAGAGTGCTTTTCTAGTTTATAGTATACTGCGATGCATTTTTGGCTTGTTTGCCTTTTTTCTGACAAGATGGTGAAGAGTGACAAGAAGCAAGTGGGGGCAAGAGATTGGATCAGGAAATGACCAGATTTAAACTCAGAGAGCACTATACTGTAGATGCTGCAGCTACAACATTACTAAATGCATAGAAACTAGAGTGCCTACTTGTGTGGCGTTCTTAAGACAGTTGATGTTTGGCTTTATGTGCCGTCTGCACAAGTCAGGGAATCAAATAATTGAAGCCTTAGTCAACCCTCTGAAAAGCTAATATAGATTTACTTGGTTAAGAAGGCATTGGTGCAGTTGGCTGTATGTACTGTAAGGCTAATGTGTGATTTACTATGTGGCCCCAGGTTATGGGGTACACTGAATATACTTATTTATACATTTCACCATCTACTAGTGTACTCTGTTGCTTTGTTTTTGCAAATGGACGAATGGAATCCTTTGGTCTCACCATGTCATTGTGCTCATACAAGCCTTTGCAAAACCATTTACATTGACAATCTATTAGCGAGACAAATGTAGAACTCAATTGCATTGGTTGTGAAGGTTGGCTGTGAGTCTTTTAGAACAAAACAGTGCATCAGTCGTAAATTAATGTGAGAAACTATGATTAAACTGACACCATAAAATTGACATCCAATATTACCAAATAGTTTAGTGGTGTGTAGAATGGCACAGAAGGAGATATATATGAATGGTGGATGATGATATATTACAGTGAACGATTAACTTAATGTAACCAATGACACTTACATTTAATGCAAAGCCAAATAACCAAGTACAAGTTAGATATTAGCAATAAAACAACCAAATAACCCAAAACAGGTCAGATAAAAAATTACTCTCACACAAGTTATTTGCTAGCGGCAGATTTGCAGCACACTTGTGGGTGATTTACAGGAAACAAATGAGTTCACTAGAAAATATTGCCAGAAGTTTGCCAATGATGGCGGCTAGAGGCAAACTCCCAGCAAAGTTCTGGCAACAATGAGTTTTGCCAGAGCTTTGCCACTAGTGGCAAATGTGTTCGCCAGTGATTTGCCATCACACTTAGACAATGATGGTGAACTTCCAGGGAACTTGAAAAGGGAACTTGGAGAGGGAACTTGGAACTTGGAACTTGGAACAGGGAACTTGAAAAGGGAACTTGAAAATGGACAAAAATGACCATGGCCATTCTTTCTCACACACAAAGACATGAATTAAATACCAATCTGGTGGAGCAATCTGGTATCATACTGTATGTAAGTTCACTTTAATGTTCTACAATTGAGACACCACTGATAGGAAACCAAACATCAGAGGTGGAAAACTTCAGCTTCAGAGAGTGAAAGTCTGATCATGTATTGGTTCTACAGTACCTGTGCACGTAGCAAAAGTGATCTCATCAATTAGCTGCTCTACCTAGCTTAATAATTGAGCTAATTAGAATCAACTGGTTTAACTGAATGGTTGGCTCAAACATGAATAATTAAGCAATATGTCCCAAAAGGCCATCGTTTACACTGATTTTAGAGCAGTTAACCCTTAGATGCATAGGCTACCAATACCTACACTCTTCCATGAGTGGGGTCAAAAATGACCCCAATTAGAATGCATGCGTTTTTTGCTGTAAACTCAAATAATGTCTCTCATTTTGGTTAAAGATGATGATTTTTATTATATATTTGTCTAAAATGTTTTTATTTCATGTTGGACATATTGATGCATCACTTTTTATTAACATTTTATTACAAAACAGCTTTTAGATAGGCAAAAAAGGTAAACATCCTAAAATTATCTCAACATAGGTGAATAGGGTAAAATTTTTAACTTAGAGATATCTTCATGAAACTTTACCAGTTGAATACTCACATAAATAGGAGAAAAAAACGTATTGCAAGTTTTCTGTATTTATGTTTAAATATGCTAATTAGGTCATGTCTAATTAAATATGCGCTGATTTGCATATATGTTTTGAGGCGAAGAATCTGACCATTGGAAAAAGCCAGGTTGAATTTTTTTTTTTTGTAGTGTTAATATATCAAATAAAAAAACATTTACAGAGGTGATTATGAATATCTTCTTTTGTTATCCAGTAAATCAGAAGGTACTGCCAATTGGCTTAAAAAAAATGATTTTTGCCCTATTTTTAGGCATAAAAAGTCATAAAAATCAGGCCAAGAACGCTATATCAACAAATCCCTCTGTAAATATCGCTTGGTGAATTCTGCTTCACAATTATAGGAAGAGCGGACATCGAAGGATCAAAAAGCGACGTCACTATGAACGCTTGGCCGCCACATTATATGATGATACTTAGATTTATGTTGTTGTGTAAAAATAGCCTTCAGGATGGTGAAACTGCTGACATGAGATGTGATAATCAACAGTAAATGTATACCTGACTGCCACAGTTGATAAAAATCAAAAGATCCTAGGGTTAACTTTTGAAATTCCATAGAAAATGCTTGGGGTCATTTTTGACCCCACCTATGCGGATCGGTGGTACTGATACAAAACATTAAATCACTTTAAAAATATAACAGTTAGACACAAATCCAAATGGCCTCATGTCAAAGACAACCTATTTGAGGAATACATAGAAGGTTAAATGAAAAAAAATTAAAATGAAGAAGATACTGCAAGAAAACAACCTCTGGGGTCATTTTTGACCCCACTTATGCATCTAAGGGTTAAGGGACGTTGTTAGGCACGAAGCGCAAGCGCCACCAGTATAAACTACAGGCTCAAGTGGCTTATTGCTTTTCTAAAACGGTTACTACATCTATCTGGCAAGATTTCATGAAACAACGGCAAAGTTTCGAGAAATAATGATTTATTCACAGATAATTATTCCTCCGCTACTGTAAGAAATATATTTCCTCAATCTGAATGGTTGCCAAGCAATGTCAAGAGACGTAGCTACTCTAACTTTTGTAAGAAGTTGTGGAAGTGCAGTACTATACTGTAGAACGAAATGCGGTCAAGGTGTATATTTGTAGTGGATTTTACAGCAGCATTGAACGTGAGCCAGCCAATCATAATCAATGACGGGAACTATGTATCATAAATAAATACGTTTTCCATACAGGGGTCATGAGTATTGGTTGGAACCCATTTGTTATCAGTGTTGGGGGCAATGAGTTACAAAGTCATGAATTACTGTAATTTCATTACTGTTGTCAGGAACGTATAGGAACGTAACGCATTACAGTTAAAATTTCAGTAACTTCATTACAGTTCCTAGTCTGCAGTAACGCTAGTTACTGCGTTACCCACATTTTTGAGTAGCCTAGTGTAAAAAATTATATGTTGACTAATAAAATGAATAGTAGGCCATGAATTCTCTCTCCTTGGCTCTAGGTTAAATGAGACGGAGCTACTAGCGCAAACGGAAGAGAAGCTATGGAGGTGGACGAAAGCACAGCGACGCGATGCGACGCAACTGGAAATATATATTTTTTTACTTTGAGGCATTTGTTTGCAACTTAAATACAGGGCCAGTAGTAGGTGTCAAATGATTGACAGTTTCAAATGCCTTAGACTTTATATACAGTACATATACTTTTTTGAAGTTGTATTGTAGTGGGTGCAGCTGTGCTTTTATTCATATCATATTGCTCTTCCTCTGCTGCAGCAACTCCAGAACTGCTGTCGCACCTACACAGAGAGAATGAAAAGGCACAGTAAGTGTGTGCGCTGTGTTTGTGCTGTGTGTGTGTGTGTGTGTGTGTGTGTGTGTGTGTGTGTGTACATGACACATCAGACACTATGTTTGTGTGTGTGTGCGTGTATAAGAGAGTGAATGGGATCATTAGGTCTGGACATTGCCAATCCCATGATATGTTACATAATTTACACTGTATGGCACAATCCTGTACAATACAGTACATGACAATATAAAGACAACTTTAAAGATGGTCCTGCTGATAGTAATTATATTACCATTACTTACAACGTAAAGAAATGTATTTCATCTAATCTACAATCAGTAATTGGTATTCACCTTTTAAATGAACAAATTACATTAAAGGCCCATGTCTCTATGGGCCCTAATTTGAATGGTGGAAAGTCTATCAACAATCAAAGTTCCCTTGCATGGACCATAGCTGTCATGAGTCATGAAGATGAGCCCTAGACTGTTTTAAGGGCATTCTCCCAACCTTCATGGATACCATGCATGAATTTGCTATGATATCCAAACCGAATTATGAACGTTAATTTGCCATAGAGAAACACATGATAGCGTTGGATTATGAACATCCTATGCCACAAAAGCACACAAAAACATAATTTATCATTATTTTGCTGTCATTTTGTCTGTTTTATAACCTAAAAGGGTTATTTGTCTTTGTTGTAAATGGATAGCTCTGTGTCTCCCCTTTCATCTGACATGTTTGTCATATCTACCCGATCATGGGTCCACGAGTAACTCAAACAAGAGTAATGGGTGGTAGGGTCAGCTATATGACATTATTGTTTTTCTGTCACTTCGTCTGTTTTTAAAACACAGAAGGATCAATGTATTTTGTATCATTGGATAGCTCTGCGTGTCTTCTTTCATCTGACATGCGTGCCATATCTATGCGACAACGGGTTTGTGAGTAATTCAAACGAGAGTAATGGATGCGTGGGTGAACGCAGAGCAGTATTGACTGTAAATATGACACAATCTGATTTACACTCAAGATTTGTTTTAAATGTTCTAGTCTCATTGGAAAGCCCCACTTCTCCTTTTTTCATGCAGTAAAGGTTTCATCTCGCTGCAACAAATAATCGCAGAGTAATGTAACAGAAAAGAATAGGTGTGTTTTTTGACGCACTTAATCGGGCTCATAGGGTTAATTTACTAATGTTTGTGCTCAAGGTCTTCTCGACAGTGAATGATCAAATTGATAATTTTGATCTTTCAAATTGATTTTGTGTATTTATCAAATTAGCTTTATTTAGACTTAAGCCTGCACTTTGCCCATCATTCAAATTAGGGGCCCACAGTGTTACCTCCTCATTGAGAACACAGTGTAGCAGGAAGATGAAGGTTCCCTGTTGGCTGTTGAGCACGAGGAAGACCACATCCAGTGCCTCGCTGCTTCCAGTGAAGAATCCCAGTATCCAAGGCAACCCAATGATGATAGACTGGACCAGTATTTTAAACACCAACGCCCTACAGAGAAGAAAGGACACTTTTGGATGTTGATGTTCTTACACAGAGTGTGAGATATTATTTTGCAACATTATATTTGCCAGTAGAGTAATTCTAATGTGAAAAATCTGAAAAACAATGAACCTAGTTTTGCACTTCACACATAATAAAATCCTCTCTGAATACCTCTGGTGAGCTGCATTACCTGAATCGTTTATTGTGTGTGGGGCTGTGCTGCATCTGAGACAGGGCAGTGTGTAGGAGGATGAGGATGATGATGAAGAGGACAGCATTTGCCTAGTTTGGGTAATAAGTGACACATGCACAATTCATTCAGTAGTTTTGAATCTATATCACACATTAAAGGAAAGTGCCAATAATTTGGGAAATGATCTTATATGCTGTCCACTTAGTGCGATATTAAGAGTATACACACTCTTCTCTGTAGATGCAATAACCCAGTCTCATACCGTTTGCCAAGCTTAGCATAACTCACTGGAATAACTGGGTTAGACCAGCTAGCATATGGCTGCCTTTTAGCTAAAAGCTAGCTATATAATTACCCCACCATCTTCTATTTGTCCCTCGACTGCTTCACTGTTTGTTGTAACTACTCACTCCAAGGATGAAGCACACGGGACCAAGAAAACTCCAGATGAATCCTCTGTCGTAATTCAACCAGCACCTATAAAAGTAGAATGTAACTTATGATGACACATACAGTTGTATTTATGATCCAAAACCCTACATGAACCTCACAGTGTTTTACCATCATCAAATTTAACACCACATTAAAATGGGTAAAATACTTATAATCAAAATGAAATAAATTGGCTACCGATAGATACCTTGCTTATACAATTCTAAAAAAAACCCTTTAGTTCTACAAATATATTTGAGTTTACAATTGTCTACTTCTCATTCAACAAAGGTATTTTAGCTAGACTGCGTAAATTGCCTTTAAGATGGAAAAAACAACGCCCACTCCACAGAATATGTTCAACCTTATTATTATTATTGAAATAATTTTTATTGGGTTATTGCATAAGTTTCCAAGCAATATTTACAAGGTCAACATTTTAAGTGATGGAAACCAATACTAACAAATGTTACAATATACATTGAAATCAATATCTGAAAATAAAATAAATAAAATACCAGGAAATAGTCAAATTAAATATTGAGAGAAGAAGCAAAAAACAAGAAGGGGGGGGGGGGGGGGGGTTGCAGGGCATAAATATACAGTTATATGCTAGGTCTAAAGTTATTTTCTATATGTTCTATAAATGGCTGCCACACTTTTTTAAATCTTTTATCTGAGCCACCAAGGGAGCATCTCATTCTTTCTAATTTAAGATGTGCCATAACATCAGTCACCCAGCGTCCAAATGATGGTGGGTCAGCTGATTTCCAGTTAAAGAGGATGAGTCGTCTAGCCAATAGAGATGAAAAGGCTAGTACTTCTGAGTGAGCAGTTGTAAGTTCAGAGCCTAAAGGCGCAATCCCAAAAATACCAATCATGGGGTCGGGGTCTACATCTTTATCAAAAACCTGAGTGTATGCATCAAAAATTGCAGACCAAAATGGACGGAGCTTAGGGCAAGCCCAAAACATATGATACAGCGTTCCTGCCTCCTGATGGCACCTAAGACATGTTGGATCGGAACCAGCATATATCTTTTGCTCTTGACAGGTGGAGCCTATGGCAGATCTTAAACTGCAGTACCCCATGTCTGATACATATGGACGAAGAGTGTATCTTCTGTATAGCATATTGCCAATTCACATCAAGGATTTCTCTTCCTAATTCCTCTTGCCACTGCTCCTTAATGTGATCAAGGGAGGGTGTGTCTATCGCTTGAATTGTGTAATATAATCTAGAAACTAACCCTTTCCCAGATGGGTCATAGTCAAGGCACTCGTCGATCCAAACTCGACCTGGTAAAGTTGGGAATGAAGAAAAGTTTTTTTTTAACATAGTCTCTAACCTGCAAGTATCTGAAGAAATGTGACTGTGGAATTGAGTAATGTTGTACCATTTGCTGAAAGGTGATGAATATACCATTAGAAAAAAAGTCATGTACACAACCCAGTCCCCTTTCAGACCATGTCCGAAATACTGGGTCCATCATAGATGGTGGGAAGCAAGGATTTGCTGTAATCGGGCAGGCTGATAGACTAGTTCTGTGCTTAAAATGCATCCTGAACTGGGACCAGATTTTGAGAGTGGCACTCACAATTGGATTGTTGGTGAGATGCTTTTTACTGAGAGGCAGTGGAGCGCATACCAACGTAGCTAAATGTATTGGAGAACTTCGTCTTGTTCCATCAATGCCCATAGAGGCTGGCTTTCTGAGGCGGACATCCAAAATAGAATCTTGTGCACATTAGCGGCCCAGTAATAATTAATAAAATTTGGAAGACTGAGGCCTCCATCATTCTTGTGTCTTTGCAAAAACCCTTTCCTAATCCGTGGGACAGCCCTATTCCAGATAAAGGAGGATATAGCCTGATCTAGATCTTTAAAATATAATTTGGGAATGAAAACAGGTAGTGTTTGAAACAAAAACAGAAACTTGGGTAAGACAGTCATTTTGACAGAATTAATACGCCCGGCCAGAGATAAGGGTAAGGTTGACCAACGGGACAGGTCACTTTTAGTCTTATCTATCAAGGGTTTAAGATTCTTGTTATATAAATCCTTATAGTTACTTGTCACTATGATACCCAGATAAGTAAAGCTGTCGCGCACCACTCGGAATGGATATGAGCCCAGAGACATCAGCCTAGACTGTTTGTTCATGGGGAAAATCAAGCTTTTTGTCAAGTTGACTCTGTAACCAGAAATGTTGCCAAAGTCTGCAATAATTTGCAACACAGCTGGAATAGAGGCGCTTGGGTTTGATAGAAAAAGGACTGAGTCATCAGCATATAATGATACCTTGTGTGTAATACCCCCTCTTACTATACCAAAGACTTCAGGTGAGCTCCTAAGAGCGGTTGCAAGTGGCTCAATAGCAATATCAAAAAGAAGAGGGGACAATGGACAACCTTGTCTGGTTCCTCTACAGATGGGGAAGTAGTCAGACAGAATTCTATTGGTTCGGACAGCCGCCTGAGGAGCAGAATATAACACTTTAATCCAAGTCTGAAAAGCTGGGCCAAAACCAAACTTGTCAAGCACCTTATATAGATAATTGTGCTCTATGCGATCAAACGCCTTCTGCGCATCCAGAGAGACGAGTATTTCTGGAGAAGGTGATAACTCAGATGTATAAAGTAGATTGAGCATTCTTCGCACATTACTGAATAAATGTCTACCAAACACAAACCCTGTCTGATCAGTATGTATAAATTTAGGCAAGACTGACTCCAATCTAGAGGCTAATATCTTTGTAAGAATTTTATAATCACACCCTAGTAGACTTAATGGTCTATAAGATTCGCATTTTGAAGGGTCTTTGTCTTTCTTAAGAAGTACAGATATTGTAGCTTGGGCCATCGTTGTGGGCAGAGTTTTATTCTCAAAACACTCACCAAACACTTCTAGTAATAAGGGTGCTAACTTCGCTGCAAATTTCTTATAAAATTCGACGGGAAAACCGTCTGGTCCTGGGGCTTTACCAGATTTCAGACGTGTGATTGCATTAAGAATTTCCTCTACAGAGATGGGTTGATCAAGAGCTAGACTATCCGTTTCCTCAACACCTTTCAGCTCCAGAGCATCTAACCACTGGGTTATTGTGCTGTCGGTAGCAGAGTCCAAAGTGTACAAGTCCTTATAAAATTGCATAAATTGGCTGTTCATTGTCCTCTGATCACAGGTGACCTTCCCATCAGGCATTGCTATTTCTATAATTAGATTTGCAGATTCAGATTTTCTTAGCTGATGACTCAATAACTTGCCTGCACGCTCACCATGCTCGTAATGCTCACAACGGGATCGTAGATGTAAATCCAGAGCCTGACTGGCTGACATGATGCTGTATTCTGTTTGCAAAAGGAGCCTCTCCTTGAAGAGCTCAGGTGAAGGTGTACATGCATGCTGTTGATCTACCTGCTGGATTTTCTCAAGCAATTCAGTTTGGCGTGCAGATAATCTCTTATTCTCACTAGCTGTATACGAAATGATAATCCCTCTAATGTACGCCTTCATAGTTTCCCATAATGTACATCTGCTTATCTCTGGAGAATCATTAGTTTGTAAAAAAAAATCAATTTGGACAGCTAGATAGTTCACAAAATGTTCATTTGAGAGTAGACGTGGGTTTAAGCGCCACACACGCTGCGGAAAGACATGATCTGGGAAGCAAAGTGCCATACTAACTGGGCTATGATCTGATATAACAATGGCTTCATAGCTAACTGAACTGAGCAGGGAAAGTAATGCATCATCCAATAGAAAGTAGTCTATCCTGGAATATGATTGGTGTACAGGAGAAAAGAAAGAAAATGCTTTAGATAGTGGGTTTTTATGTCTCCATGGATCAGTAACTCCATATGCCTGTATGAAAGAATTGACTACCTGGGCCGCCTTGCTCGTAGGCCTAGTAGTAAGCCTGGAGCGATCAAGATCTGGATTCAAAACACAATTGAAGTCACCCCCCAGAATCAATCTATGTGTCTCTAGAGCTGGAAGTTGGGAGAGAACGTGTTCAAAAAAATGTGCATCATCCCAGTTGGGTGCATATATATCCTCCTGAGACCCGGAATTTTTTTTTTTTTTAATTTTGTGATTTTTTTTAAGATGATTTAAGTATTTTGGTCTAAAGAAACATGTTGCAGCAAAAAAAATCCAAAAACGTTCTTAGTTGCTGTGTTATCAGATGTCCTCTGCAGTGGACATTGGGACTATCCGAATGTCCTAACCCTATGGGAATTATGAATGTGTAGTAATAGTATTGCATTAAAGTCAATGGAGTGTTAGGGTATGTGAGGTATTACAGGCAAATAGGTGGCCAAGAATGGCTTTGCTCCCCCTCAAGTGTTTTTAACATAGCTTTCAGAGATGGCTACTATAATGAAGTATTCCCATAATGTCTGAATAAGCATTCAGACGGCCATAATAATGAGCCTGGCTCAATGGTGTTGCAGCCAGTCTGCATACATGGCACACTGTAGAGCTAGGTTTTAGAGTAGGAGGGTTACTACACTCTCCCTTTAATAAACATGTGTTGAAGAAGTGCAATGGCTTGCTGTGAGGGCATCAGAGAGTATACACACCATGATAGGGACTCTCATAATTTGACCTTTGACCCCTGTGCCACAGACCCAAGAGATGAATGAAATGTTAGTGGTCAGGGCATCCTAGGATGGCAGAGGTACACTGAAGGGAAGCTTGATGGATAAATTGCAAATGTGAAAGCACTTATAGGAGTGGCAAATAATAATTTACAGGTAAATGGAGTAATCAGTTACCCAAAATACACAAATTGGGTAATGTACATTGAGGCAAATTCACCTATGATGTACCTATTTCTTAATAAACCTTAAAGCTCTAGCTTACACACTGCTTCTGGGGCTGTATTGTACCTTAAGGGATCTCCTTTTATCCTGTATCTCCTTTTATTTATTAGAAATAAGTAGAAAAGCCCTTGTTGCCTCACTCAACCCTCTACCTTCTAAAACTTAGAAATTGGTTAAAAAGCAGGGGGTACTAAGTCCCGATGTCCACTACAGGAGACATTGAACAAAAGTGGTGTTTTGAAGGTGTTAAAATGGCTGGATCTTTCTGAAATCTCTCTGAATTCAAGTTGAGACTGTCATTTTTATGACACAAATTGACTGTGTGCAATAAAACACATAATAATGACCACAAATGGTCAATTACCTCTGATGTTGCCATGAAATGAAAAAAACTCAATAGCCGCCATTTTGAAAATAAAATTTGTGAAATCTGTTAACCCAACCCACATAAATGTGGTATCACCAGAAAGCCCAGGATGTCCTCTTGAGAGTACAAAAGGATTGAAATAGTTGACATGAATGGTATTTCATTCATAAGACTTAGACTGATGTCCCCTACAGAGGACAAAAGTGAATGGCCGGGTCTCAGGAGGATATTAGCCAATACCACTGGAATGCCATATAGCTTCCCTCTAACTAAAATAAACCTGCCATTTTTGTCAGCAATGACTTCACTCTCTACAAACTGGACACCATTACGGATTACAATGGCAACTCCACGTGACTTACTATTGAATTTAGAATGGTAGACCCATGAATAACCTTTTCTCTGAAGTCTACAGTGGTCTTTAGGTCTTAGATGTGTTTCCTGCAGATATACTATATCTGCAGACATCTTCCTGAGATGTGCAAAAACTTTGCTGCATTTAACTGGATGATTAAGACCGCGAACGTTCCACGTGACAAGCATTGTTCGTGGTCTAGCCATATTTTAAGTCATAGAATACTGAGACATAATTTATTACTAGCATAATAGAAGAGATGTATATCGCAAGAGGCCTCTGCAAGGTATAATGTGCGGGGTAGGGGTGGGGTAACAAAACCAAAACAGGAAAAATGAGAAAGATATAGAAAAATAGAGACTATGAACATAGAACGATGTTCTAACCATGCCTCTACGCGCGAGGCTACAGGAGTCCGTCTAGCACGAACTCTCATCCAATGAAATTAAAGCTTACCATGTGTCTCGCTAGAGCTGACAAAAACTATTGGAATTGTTCACTAACACAAATGCCCCATCACACTGATGAAATATGTGATTTTAAACTAAACATATAGAACTCAGGGCATGCTCTTACTAGATTTAAGTGTCATTAGATAAAGTCACATTGACCGCTTGAACGCTTAGCCTATTCAAATTAATCTACTGCATACATTAAGACAAAAGATGTATTACACATCAGTTAGCTTGGTAATTACGTTACCGACATAGTCCTTTGCTTTGCTGGGATCTTTAAATTTCTCTACAGTTCCGTCCGGAAGTGTAATCTTCAGCTCAGCAGGGTAGACAACACCGTAGCGAAGGCCCTTCAACTTGCATTCACGTAGTGTTTTCTTCACGTCGTCAAACTTAGCCAGTTGTCTGCTAACTTTTAGTGTGTAGTCAGGAAAGATGCGTATGCCGTCGCCGTCAGCCGTTTTAAGGAGTTTCCCTGCAGCCTTCTGAAGGATGGCCACCTTGTCTTGATAGTAGTGACACCTGACAACAAATGCTCTGGGCGGACTTTCCTGAGCAGATGAGACTCGCAAAGCGCGATGCGCCCGGTCGAGTAGAGGTGCTTTCTCCATTTCCAATGTGTCACCCAGGATGCGTGATATGTAGCTGACAGGTCCCTCACCACTCTCCCTTCCTTCCCTCACACCAATTATTCGCAAATTACAGCGACGTGATCTGTTTTCAAGGTCTTCGTTACGTTCTTTAAGTGTGGCTATATCTTTTTTCATAGAAGCCACTTCCAGCTCGAGTGTGCTGACTGTTGTAGCCTGCTGGTTAGCGGCGTTCTCAAGCCGCTCATACTGTTGTTCCAACACTTCCATTCTGCTATTGGCATTGCCCCTGTTCGTTTCCAGCTCCTCCCGAAGCTGGTCTACCTGTCTCCTAATGTCTGCTGTTTGGCCCTCCAATTTCTCGTCTATTTTCGCCAAGAGCTCCTCTTTGAGGGAAGCAATTGCATTAAGTATTGGTTCTTGCTGTTCCAAGGCCATAGCCGAAGCAGTGTCCTTACTGCTAGCCAGGGAAGAGCTAGCCGAACTTTGTTTAGCAGGTCCACGATTACCAGGCATAGTTGATAAAAAGGGCTACCATGAATGGCAATGTAGCAGTAGTTTAAATGACTTAGTCGCTCAACACTTAATTACAGCATATGTAACTCTATTTTGTGAACTTTAATGTTCAGTTCTCAACTCTAGCGAGGAGCACCAGAAAACACGTCCTCCTCACATGGCGCAGCAACCGGAAAAAACAGAATATGTTCAACCTTAAAGGAAAATGAGACACATTATGTAATATAGGAGAATGAAGGTAATTTGATGATATCAAGGGACAACTGGGCTAGGAGAGAATTCTAAATGTTGTACAGGTACACTGGCCCTCATTTATCAACAGAGCGTACGACCAAAAACAGGCGTAAGACAGGCGTAGCCTACGCTTGTTTCCACGCAATGCTTCATGTGCAGTTCATGACAGCTGTTATGAATGAACACGTCAAGTAAAGTGTTACCGTCTCATACTTTGAAACTGATGCAATTATCCTTAGAAGTTGCAGCTTCCGGAACAGTGTGTGTTATATTTGCACTCACTCAGAAAGAGTCACCTCACCTGTCACTCCCATAGCCATCAGGCATAATTCCAGCTGAAACAACAACGACAGCCATGGGAACTCCATAACCAATCAGGCACTTGAATCCCCAGTGAGGTCCAATCCTCTGTTGGGATCTGATATCTTTGAGTCCGAGGACAGAGTGGAAAAGCCAGATGGTCTCCAGGAGCATCCACACAAAACAGCTCAGGAAGAGGTAGTGAAGAACTCCTGAGAGCACAGTGCAAACAATCTGGACACAGCACAGACAATAAGTAAATATTGAGTTGCGTGTCATGATTCAGCTGATGGTTTTGCATTGAACTTATGTACAGTTGTGTGCAATTGTCATAGCTATGCATATTAATCATGTGTTCTCCATTGGTGTCTCCAGGAACAGCACAGGTCCCAGAAATGGCACCTTGAGGTAATCCGCATGTGATAGTATTGTTAGCTGAGGAGTGATCTGCCAGACATATCCTAAACCAAATAAGCACTCAATACTGTAACCTGTTAATCAAAATGCATGGTATCAAATGCAACTGAACATCTTAACCAGCACTGTCGCCGTACTCTGTGGTGGTAGCACAACCCAGAATGGAACTTCAAATTGAAAATGTAGGTGGTCAGCTGACCGTTTAGACAGAGTGACAACATTGATGTGAATGACTTGTTATGACATAATTGTTCTTATTTCTGTGTCTTTGCTGCATATAATTTTGATACGAGCATATTAACGTCAGGATATCATTGCCATCCAATAAGCGGGAAGAAAACTGGAAAATCAGTTGGCAAATGTGAACATGTTATTAAAAATCACAAAATACAGTTTTCATCACCTTGTGATTCAAGAAGAAACAATGACATGCAATCACCTTGTGAGGGCGGATGAGGTGGATAAACTCCTGAACGAGCAGGAAGATGAGCTGAGCGAGAAACAAGCTGATGCAGAGGTTCAGACGAGTCGTGCTGTTCACTTGGGGTTTACGTCGACAAAGGGCGAAGGTCATCACAGCCAGGGTCAGGAACCCCAACCCAATAGAGACGGCGATCCTATTCAGCAACTCCATCATCTGGTTTGTCTAAGACATAAGGAGACCCGTGGTAAAACAACGACTGTTTTTGCTTTAAATGGTCACATATGGCTGTTACAAATTGTAGGCTATAGCCTACATTGTTAATTTAAAAAGGTTCACTCCCTAGGATTGTCTGTGTAGACTAGTTGATTCTAATGAAAATAGGCTAACATAAAGTCTCTTAGTTCTGTCAAATTGTTTGTGAACTTTGGTGATTATCTGAAACGAAATGGCTTCAATTTGTGTGCTTGAAAGTTAATTATCAAGAAGGCTATTTCTGTGGCATAAATTCTCATAGCAACCAAGCTGGGATTCACGTAAACCACAATAATGGAACTAAAATTGGAGAGACTTATCTAAATAAGCCAGGTTTGACCAATTAAGACACAGGGACACATTTATGAGGTAATCAGTACACAACCTTTGTACTCTACCTCTGGAGGTCGCTCCACCTGCATGATCAGAGCTAAATGTGAAGACCTTGTTCATTACCTCTGGAGGTCGCTCCACCTGCATGATCAGAGCTAAATGTGAAGACCTTATTCATTACCTCTGGAGGTCGCTCCACCTGCATGATCAGAGCGAAGGTGGAGAAGTGCACACAGCTGCAGACGGTGTGGGTGGAGTTGGTCTGGGTGACATCACAGCCGTCTACCACCCAGGCGCTGCCATTCCAGTACACACAGGAGACCACACCCTGATGCACCAGACTCTAACAACCCCCCAAGAAAACAATCAATCAAATCAGAAAGACATCAGATAAAGCAACAATGCATCTCCTAACAGGGAAGACAATATTTGGTAACACTTTACGATAAGGGTACATGAATTCTCATGAATTCTTAATGATTTGCCAACCGTACTTAATGCTTAAGATGATGAGTTGTTCATGCATGAATTCATTCATGACAATCAGTGAATTCATGTTAAGTCATAATGATTCATGATATATTAAGGGATGAATTAATGCATGATTCATGCATTAATTCATGCATTAATTCATGAGAATTCATGTACCCTTATCGTAAAGTGTTACCGGGGGGGTAACACTCCATAATAAGGGTCCTTAATAAATAGCAAACTAGCCATTAACTAACCCTTTGTTAATAGCAAACTAATCATTAACTAACCCTTTGTTAATATTTATTAATTGTTACTAAAATATCTATTTGCCACAAGTTAATGTTTTTTTCATCATTAATTAAATATTAGTTGTTTGCATATAAACTGTATGTTAATGTTTTTAACAAATAGAAAGCAATCTATTAACTAATATTGTGTTAATAGTTAACTAAATGTTGTTTTGGCACTAATTAACAGTTATATTTCTTACATTAGAATGTTAGATGTTTATTTACAAACTAGGCTGGGCTATATGTTCATATAAAAGTTAATGACATATTATTATTAACTACTTGTTATTAAACTGTGTTTCTGCCTTCATCCCAATATGAACCACTCCTCATAGAACCCTTATAATAAAGTTGGTTAAGCTTAATTGATATATTAGTAACTAACTATCAGTAGGCTATGGGTCTCTCACACTGGAAACTCACAAGGTTCACCAAGGTCCTGAAAGATGTAGGCTAGCAAATTGATGCGAAAACTAGCCTACACTAAAGAAGTCAGTGCACATCAATCCTGTATGCAAAGAGGACATTATTATTTTATTTTTGCCCGTTTTTATTGCCTGTCTCTCATTCTGTCTTTCTCTCTCATACTCTCCCTCGATCTCTTTCTTGTGCTCTGTCTCTCTCACTCTGTATGAAAGACTCTTATTTTGTAGAGGGTGTGGTTGCCGAGAAACGTCCTCCTGTGTACTTTAGCCTCATGTTAGTTTTCC
Organism: Sardina pilchardus; assembly: GCF_963854185.1. NCBI lineage: Eukaryota > Metazoa > Chordata > Actinopteri > Clupeiformes > Clupeidae > Sardina > Sardina pilchardus. Next base: position 18,979,364 of record NC_084994.1, on the reverse strand, counting down.
TAAGTTACAGCAAAGATCCTTAATTATTGACTCTCTGGTTACAGCGTTGGTGGAGTCCATGCCATTATGTTAGCAGCTATCACTGAACGAGTTTGCTGCCTATTGCCTACAGTTTGAGTTGTGTGAACACCTTGTGTGCGTGCAAAACACGAAGTAAGTGAAAGTAACCGAGATACTTACAGTAGGCTGAGTCATGTGTAGGGCCTGTTTTTGGTGGGATATGGATGTATGTCATGCTCGTTTGGAATGCTAACTTAGCGTTATGCTAAGCGGAGATTAGCCTTAAGGGAAACTTATACTTTCACTTTGGCTAGTAATGTCAATGCATGCAGGGGCGGAGTGGTAATCGGGAGATTCGGGACATTTCCCGCCAGGCCGGCCGGCCAATGTTAGGTTTGAATTGGCCCATGACGAGCCTGAGCGGCCGCTAGTAGATCTACTTTTACTTAATGTTTGAAGACGTAACCATATGAACTTCTGTCCACTAAGAAGTCACCCTAAGTTCATTTGTCATCACTGGATTACCAACCACTATTTAAACCAGTTAGTTACGATATATGCCTTAGTCATGGTTACCTTCCATATTAATTACAGGCCATATTCATCTCAGTTCTCTCTCATCAGTGCATCGGTATAGCCTTTGGGTGTCTTGATTTATTTGTTCATATATCATTAAAGTGTTATTTAACTCTTTTGGTCACAAATAAATTCAAAATAGAACAGCAAAGCCTCCTGGGAATCGCAAATACGTTTGCTAGGTCAAGTCTATTACAGAAATGTAGGGGGATAGATGAGCGGCCCCTCCTTTAATGGCATGGCCCTTTAGCCTGTATTAGTGAACGTAGCGTTTTGATAGTGAACGGATTAGCAGGTGCTTGCGTGATTAATATGGAAGGCAAGAAGAGGAAAGAGAAAGAGGGGTCTGAAAAGGACAGAATTAAGAAGAAGCGACTGCTGGAGGAGCATGCATCTAAATGCTCAAAACAGATTTATCCGTAGCCAAGTCCACGGCCATCAACGAGTGCAGGTAAATTGGACAGAATGAAAAACACTGACACAAAGCTCAACTACGTTACTATTGCTAGACGGAAAATATCACAAGCTAGTTTAACTAATTTACATTTCAAACGAATCAATGGCTTACAGTTTTTTTCAGTGGCTAACATTTGTCCAAACAGTTGTCACATTTTCAAAACTCTAAGTCTCCCAGTTAGCACAGCATCCGTCTTTTGTGGCCATACCATTCACACATTTCATGTCGTTTCCGCACAATATGCAGGCAGTGAACAATGCTTACATTTTCTTAACAGACAAGTTATACCTCTCAACAAAATTATGGATCGTTTTTCTATTATTTACAGATGTTAACACACAACATCCCACAATTAAAAACAATATTCCCAACCTTAACCCCTGCGCAATGGTATCAGTTCAAAAACAATATATCTCAGCTGATAATAAACAAACAATTGAATACTTGGTACACCGATGATTTATGTTGGGTATGGGGCCAACCACAGCTGATTCCAGTCTGTCTTAGACTCAGTGGCAGGGGTTATTTCTCTCTATTACATTGACACTTGAAGGAGGAGGTGATGTTTTTGGAAACAGAAAAAGACAAATACTGTTATATCTGGATGAGGAAGAGTAAGAACAAGGGGCCCAGGGAGAAGAGCACACCCAGAGAGATGCAGTGAGAGGTGCAGCAGGAGGTGCAGGAGCAGTGAGAGGAGCAGGCCCAAGGAGAGGGCAAGGTAGAGATGTAAGAATGCGTGGTGGTGGCATTTTTTTGGTTCGGTAGGGGGCCGGTGTGGTCAGAATATTCCCGGTGGATTTTTGTGTCCCACTCCGCCCCTGAATGCATGTATCCTGTCTTATGTTGTGTGTGTGATTGAGATATGGTTATGTTCATAGAATATAACAAAGATATCAGCTATTCTGTTCATTTAGGCTATCTTTATGTGACAGTAAATTGCCAATGAGCATTGGATGCAAATGGGGTGCTTAGTTTAACATGTGGCCTGCCTTGTTTATTAGACAGTGATTATGTGGTACAGTGACCGTATTACTAATGATGGCTTCTTTGGTTCCTTACAGACCACACATAACTTTATTGTTGTATGGCAATTGTTGAAGGCAACGCAATAAAAGAAATTAAAGGAAGAAACTGCTTCGATCACGGGTGTGCTAACCGACGCCATCACTTAGCCTAATCAACTCCATCCAAAACCAACATTTCCATTTCCAAGTCCTTTCCTCACTAACACTTTCTGTCTTTCTCTCTTTTTCTCACTCTCTGGTTGAACCCACTCGCTCTTTCTCTGTTTATTTAATATTTTATACATTCTGTTGTCATTCTAGTCAATCTTTTTTGATCAGTTCCCAGATCATTGACTGCGATAACATGGTCAGTGTTCCAGGAGACCATCAGGTGAACCATCAGTGGTCAGTGTTTCAGTAGAAAGCAAAAAGCTATTTGAGAGTTCTTTGACTTTATGAATAAAGCATTTTCATCCTCCTTCCCAATAATGTGTGCTGAGATCATTCATTTCCAGTGAGAGAGATCCAGTGTAAAATATTTGCTATCGTTGATAAATGTTATAATAAATATTTGTAAATGATTAATAATTACTGTTCCAACTTTATTATAAGGGTCCCCATACTGATAGTTATATATTACTAATGTATTCATTAAGCTTAACTAACTTTATTATAAGGGTCCCCCATACTAATAGTTATATATTACTAATATATTAATTACACTTAACCAACTTTATTATAAGGGTCCTCCATACTGATAGTTATATATTACTAATATATTAATTAAGCTTAACCAACTACTTCAAGGGTCCTATAAGGAGTGGTTCATATTGGGATAGGTAGAAACACAGTTTAATAACAATTAGTTAAATAATAATATGTCATTAACTTTCATATTAACATATAGTTTGTAAATAAACATTTAACATTTAATGATGGAAGAAATAACTGTTAATTTGTGCCAAAAATACATTTAGTTAACTATTAACAAATATTAATACAATATTAGTTAATAGATTGTTTTCTATTTGTTAAAACATTAACATACAGATTATATGCAAACAACTAATATTTAATTAATGATGAAAAAAACATTAACTTGTGGCAAATAGATATTTTAGTAACAGTTAACAAATATTAACAAAGGGTTAGTTAATGATTAGTTTGCTATTTATTAAGGACCCTTATTATGGAGTGTTACCCAAAAGGGTAGTAAGTAGATGACAGATTGTCAAAACTTTAACAATCCTTATATGACCGCTACACTAGCGGTGGTCATAATGAGTACATCATTTAGTGGAACGAGTACACAAAATTACAAAAAAAAAAAAAAAAAAAACATCATTGCTTTGCCCATCTCAATTGACCGATGTTCTGATTGATCTCAATGATCTTATTGATCTCATTGATCTCATTGTATGTGAACGTGATGGACTGACCTGGATGTGTTTAACTGTGATGTTGGCTGGACTTGGCAGGACTTTGTTTGGGGTTTTTGGAAGGGAGGCACTCAGAACTGCAGACATCATGGTCTTATTTGCATCACTGACAGTGTAGAAGAGGTCTGCTGTCAGAACTGAACCCAATTTCTTGAAGTTTGTGAAGGCCACAGCGGCTGATCCTAACAGAGAAACACAGTTAAATGTGTGATTTAACATGAACAAACTTCTTGCAATAAAGCATTTTTGGCAAAGAGGCAGACACATTGGTTTGTTTTCAGGATGAGACATCTTAAATAACTCAGAACAGAAAAAAGGCTGCACTTTGCATATAAACATGTTTTATTGCACAGACGCGTTTCGGCTTAGGACCTTCCTCAGTGTGTTCAAGTGGAAACATGTACAAACTCACTTATTTATACCCACACTCATCTTAAAATAAGTCAAACTCTTCAATAACTAAGTCAAATGATTTTACGAGAAAGTGCTAGTTAAGTTTATTACCTCTGCCAAGGAGGTGATGTTTTCATCGGGGTTTGTTTGTTTGTTTGTCTGTCTGTTTGTTTGTCTGTTTGTTCACAAGATAACTCAAAAAGTTATGGATGGATGTCCCATGATGGATGAGCTACACATTTTTAAAAACAAACGTTTAGGGGTGTTTTAAGGACAGAATAGTCCATGCACGTAGCGAGAAATGTTAAAGCCATACAGAGAACATTCTAAAGCTGCTCAATCGTCGAGATTTCGGTGTCAAACACTCGTTTTCATGCTAGGCAATACAGAAAACGGGCGTAAAGGGTAAAATACCGAACTATTCCTTTAATAATTAAGGGTCTACAAGAAAAGCCAGATGTCAAAATTTCAAGAATCTTTCTTATTAGGATTTTTTGTCTAATAAGAGCAAGGTTTGCTGTTAAATTCCAATGGGGAATATATTTGCAAAATGTTCAATAAAAAAACAGCATGTTTGAAGTAATCCAGAGAGGACCACGGGGCGGGAATTGAACCCGGGTCGCCGGCGCGCGGTGCAGGTGCCCCAGCCAGTCGCGCCACGGCTGGGGCCTCAAATCATATTTCATATAAGGTGTAATCATATTTCCTTTGCAAGAGAGGCCTAGCCCATATCAGTCCTAGCCTTGACATCTGTTCCCGTATTGCCGGAGAAATTTAATACGCCTAGGCAGGAGGAAAGAATATTTGCACCAGGAGATGATGCCGCCAAACTCACAGGACTGGTTTTTGTTCTAAGATTTGGGGTGATCTGATACACGTTATGACGTTATGGTTATTTCTTCACTTTCTGATGTCATTTCTATCTATTAATGAATGTTCTAAACTAAATTATACAAATCCACTTTAAATATCGATCGAGATGAAAACCCATTAGCATACCATTGTTGTTCCTTGCAATACGAACGAGGTCTATAGCCAATGAGTTATTTTTTTCAAGATTGATGATCATATTGCTTTTATAGTCCTTTCCGATGGTGAAAGTTTGTACTTCTGAAAGATAAAAAAGACAGTATGTGTTATTACAACAAGTTTGTTATCAAGTGTGTTTTTAGAATAATGATGGAAGTTTTTTACTTTATGATGAAATATACAGTTAGGCTAATAAGTATTTGAACCCATGCTAAAATTAACAAAAAAAAAAGGAATATAAAATCATGTTTTGGACATTGATCTTAATGCCTTAATAAAACATAATGAGTAAAATTCCTACCTTTAAGGACACATTTTCTTTGTGAATAAAGACTGTATTGTACATTTTCCAATCCCTATTTATTTATTCCCCATTTATTTATTTCATTGATCCGGCCTATATGCATCCTGATTAAGTTTCATAAGCCTTTGGAATTAAAATAGCCCCACATCATCACATACCCTACACTATCCCTAGAGATTGGCATGGTGTTTTTTTTTTTTTTTTTTCCAGTTTGATGCTCATTGAGCTAAATGCAAATCAAACCAGCTAAAAGGCTTACTGAGAAAGAAAAAAACACACACCATGCCAGTCGCTAGGTATGATGTAGGGTATGTGATGGTGGGGATATTTTAATTGGTGTCGTTAAAGTTTGTATTTTTTTGTATTTTTTTTAAAATTAAGGCATGACGATCAATGTCCAAAATATTATTTTATATTCCTCTTTTTAGTCAACTTTAGCATGGGTTCAAATAGGCCTACTTATGAGAGTGAGTGTAAGACTGCACACCTATGGTTTTGGTTATCAGTGTTGTTCTGCTGTTTGTGGTCGTGTGCTCCACCAGGGCCCCCACCAGCTTTTCAGTGGACTGCAGCATGGCATCACCAAACACCACCAGCTTTTCTTTACTGGTATTCTGTGCCATATCAGTAAGGGCATCTTCTAAATGCTCCAGAAAGGACGACACAACCTGCAGTCAAGTGACAGCAAGCACCAGAGAGACTTTTAGGTATACAGGTTGGCATAGTTTTTGTTTAACCTAAAGGTTTCACAATAGCACACTGTAGCCTAACTTTAAAAGCTTAAAATATGTGATGTAGTAACGAATACTCACGTGTGGCTCAAAAACAGCATTGTCTCTCAAATTCATGATGGTACTGTTTAGATTTCTAAATTGAGCCTCAGGCGATATCTATGGGGAAAAATATATAAAAAAAAAAACATGACTGTATTCTTTGTTGTTATTGTTCATTTTTAAACCTGTACTTATAATGATGCATTCTGCTTTATTTGTAATAATAGTAAAAATGGTCAGGTCAGATTGAGTCAGTGTAGATATCCATCATCAGCCAACCACCTAAAAGGTGTTGAATATAGTTTTGAATCGTCCTGAATAATTTCATGGCAACACTTTTCTATTGACTTGCAATGTTAGGCATCACATGTTTTGCACCATACTGCAAGAGAGCTAGTCCTGCACTAACTGCGTTGGATGCTAACTTTCATTGATATCGGGCATCACAGACCATAGGTGGCTTTCAAATGACATTTAGAACCATTAGTTGATTTACTTGATTTTCTGTAAGTAAAACATTGTCAAATATGTTTAAACTTAAATAATCTAGCTATTACAAGTAAGTATGTCTCTAGTAATTAATTTGTCCTGTTATTGACATAATGCGCGTCAATGACAAAGTTTGCATCCAGATGTTCGAATGGTTTGAATATACAGTATGTGTTTTTTTGAAGGGAATATTCAAATACCATTTTTGAGAAATTTTGACAGCCCTAGTAAGAATGTTGTTCATAAAGAACGAATCCACGATTGTCGGCACTCAGTCCTTCCTTCAAGAAGACTGGACTAGCAGAACCTTTATCTCTAGCTCCTGTGTTTTTGCAGCTTCGTCTACAATCTACAATGGCTGGATGGCGTCTCACATTCAACTCCTCTGCATGAGACTAATTCAAAGAATAGAAGATAATCCCAGGATTGCGGTATATGTTTGCTGACTGCTAGCTAAGATAAATGTACACTAAAACCAATCTTTTGTAGCCCAACCTAAAAGTAGCCTAGTAGCCTTGCAAAAGAACAAACGAGCAGAACAAGTTGCTATATTAAAGTGTATTGTGTTTGTCTTGTTATTTAAGGGAAGCGGTATGCTATCTTTACAACTAGGAGACAAATATGCTTTTCATTCTGCTGTACAAGGAAATAGATACCGATTGTAACTGTACATTTTGTTTTCACAGACTAAACTGCCAACTGGCTGGTCTATCTATAAGAACCTGGTGTCACATTATCTTCACTGAAGCCAGTGAGTCTGATCAATATTGTTCTGGTGTGTCAGCCATGTTATGAGAGAAAAGACATGTACCTCATTCCTGTGAAGATCTGAAAATGAGATGGAAACATTCAGATGGTCATGAAGACAGTTGAGATCCAAGAGTAAAAAAAGAGATTCTACCAGTTCTTATACAGATCAATAAATCAATCAATCCAGTCTAAGTTTACCTATGCTTTTTATCAACAGCAATTAAATTTTTGAATCTAACCAAGTGTTATCAATCTTATAATAAGAACAAAAACACTTGTTGGTATTATTTTAAGTATGAAGAGACTTACCTAGTGTTCTCTCAAAAGATCATTTTGACTTGACAAATTTATTCAACACACTGGCAGACAATTTTTGCTTGTTTTTATAGCAAATTTGCTTAACACACTGGCAGACAAATGTGCTTGTTTTCAGGATGAGATATTTTAAGTCATACTCTTCTTAATTTAAGATAAATTATTTTATGAGAAAGTTCTATGTAAGTCTCTTTATACTGAAACAAATACCAACTAGATTTTTTGATCTTGATATAAGATTAATAATACTTGTTGAATAGATTTTATTAGATAAGCAGTTTTTACAGTGAACAACTTTTATGATTTGATCAGAAATATGGGCAATTTGCTAAGTGAATTGAGGCTGCTTTAAAAATGAACTGCTAAATGCTGATTAGGCCTTTGTGCTTGTGTGTGCATATTTAACAAAATGATCGATGTGTATCTAATCAAACACTTTGTCGCAATATTACCTTTGCAAACCAATGTGCCTGCAGTGATACTGGGTATAGTACTGTTTAGGCATTCACAGTAAAATCTCTCTTCAATGTGGACACATTTGGATGAATCAGGACACTGAGCTGATGTGCCACACGCTTTAATCTGTGACACTGTCAAAGACACACGAGCACACACACACACACACACACACACACACACACACACACACACACACACACACACACACAGAGAGAGAGAGAGAGCGAGAGAGAGAAAGAGAGAGAGATACACTTTTCAGTAACACTTTAGTTTAGGGAGCACATTGTAGTTTTTTTTTCAATTGCATACTGTAATGTCACGGTCCCAGTGGGGTTCCCTTATCGCTGCTCCATCATGGGGGTCCAGAGTTCTACCCGGGCACCAGGTGTCTCTCTGTGCGTCTGCCGGTTAAAAGTCTTCCTTGAAAAGACATGGGCCCTCATTTATCAACCAAACGTAGAAACCTGAGCACAGGAATCTTCGTATGTCGGGGCTCAAGTGTGATTCATGACACTTTAGCATTACTCCAATTCCAGCATAACAGGGGAGCAATACCAGGTGCATAACTGAAGCGTTCTGTTCGCAACGCGTAAAATCCATTTTAGAAGACTGGTCTATTTTTTTTCTAATGTACGTGCCACTGTTGTGTCTGGTGTAGCTAATTCCATTGATAATAGTGATTATTAACTGGACGGAACGGAACGCTTCAATTACCAGCTGGGATAGCTCGCCTCAATTACCCCAGGGTCATATAAGACTGTATCTTGCCTAAATAACATGTTCTCTTTGCACGGTGGAGTTTACACTCCAAGCAAACAAAATAATGCCATGGCAATGTCCTCTACAGGTCCCCACCGAATGTCCTCAAGAATGCATAGGGTTCCTGTCTCGTCCTGCAAACATTATTTGGAAAGTCTAAAGCATGTCCCCAGGACACTGCAGAGACTGAGGGAACGTCTTCTAATTGTCAATGCGACGTTCTTGCGATAAACATACCGGCGACATGACATAAACGTCATGGGAAGGCTTTTAGACATTCCCATAATGCCAACCCTTTAAAAATAATGGTAACACTTTACTTGACGGGTTCGTTCATAACACATTCATAACAGCTGTCATGAACTGCACATGAAGCATTCATGACTGTTTCATGAAACATGTCTCAGCATTCATACCAACCCTTTCATGAATGTGGAAGACAAAACGTCAAAGACTTGTCAAAATAAAAGTCCAACAATTGCAAAGCAGCATTGCTGTCTTTTTTGTTTTAGCCAAACTGATCGTGTCACATCTCAGTCAACGAGGAAGTCCAGTGTCCAGGAGAATTTTGTTTTTTTGTTTGTCTGTTTGTTTATTTTATGATAGTAACCTCTGAAGAATGCATAATTGTCTACACCAATGACTGTGTAGATATATAAAACAGGAATGTCCAACCATTCAAAGGTCCACAGATGGTCAGTAGTTCACTTCCCAGTATGATGAATACTTCACAAGTGACATTTGAAGTAGACTTCATAAAATAATCATGAGATGTTTACAAACACTGGAGAGGATTCATAATACAGATTACTAGATTGTTGGACTTTTATTTTGACAAGTTTTCGTCGTTTTGTCTTCCACATTCATGAAAGTGTTGGTATGAATGTTGAGTCATGTTTCGTGAAACAGTCATGAATGCTTCATGTGCAGTTCATGACAGCTGTTATGAATGTGTTATGAAAGAACCCGTCAAGTAAAGTGTTACCAAAATGATATACTATTTTCAGATAAGTCTATACGTTCCGGACTATAAACATACTGTTTTGCTGGCACTGTGACTGTCAAATGCAACATATATGTTTATATATATATATATATATATATATATATATACACACACACACACACACACACACACATATATACATATATATATATATATATATATGTATACACACAGTACCATCTAGAACCGCATGGGGCACTCTAGGCTTGTGGAATGAAAACGGGAGCTTGGCGAATGATGTAGCTCTACCACTGGCACGCTCAGGCCAATCCAAACTTTTTTCATCCGTTGGTTCCTCATCTGGCTTGAGTGGCTTTGTGACACCCTGGTGGCCATTTTGTATACTGTCCTGTGTTTGTTTGCTTTTGCTGTTCCCCATGTCCTCTGTGTTTAACTGTCTGTCATTTGTCCTTGTTTCCACCCATCCCCTTATTTGGTCAGCACTTCCTATCTCCTATGTTCCAGCACTCTAAAGTGCGTGTCGGCAGTTTGTTTTTGTGTCGGCAGTTTGTTTTTGTTTTTTTGGACAACATCTTGATTTTTTGAAGTCTTTCTCTGAACACACCTCACATGTCCGCAGAGTTCTCCAACGATTGCTTGAGAACCAACTCTTCGTAAAGGCAGAGAAATGTGAGTTCCATCGCGACACCGTGGGTTTCCTTGGTTACGTGGTCTCAGCCGGAACTCTCAAGATGGACTACCCCAAGATCAAGGCAGTGGTGGAGTGGCCAACGCCATCATCTCGTCGGGAACTTCAGCGCTTTCTGGGGTTTGCAAACTTTTACCGGCGCTTCATACGGAGTTACAGCACCCTGGCAGCTTCCCTCACTGCCTTGACCTCATCCAAAGTCAGATTCAACTGGTCTCCTGAAGCTGAGAATGCATTCCAGACCCTGAAACAACGTTTCACCTCAGCCCCAGTCCTAGCTCATCCAGACCCTGCTCGGCAGTTCATTGTGGAGGTTGACGCTTCAGATGTCGGTGTGGGAGCTGTTCTGTCTCAACGATCTGCCGAGGACAACAAGGTTCATCCATGTGCCTTTTTCTCCCACCGCCTCACCCCCACTGAACAGAACTACAGCATCGGTGACCGGGAGCTGCTGGCCGTAAAGCTGGCCCTTGAGGAATGGAGGCATTGGCTGGAGGGAGCTTGTGAACCCTTCCTCGTCTGGACAGACCACAGGAACCTTGAGTATCTCCGCTCTGCAAAGAGACTCAATCCTCGGCAAGCTCGCTGGTCGCTGTTCTTCGCAAGGTTTGACTTCACCCTCTCCTATCGCCCTGGCCACAAGAACGTGAAGCCTGATGCTCTGTCCCGACTATTCTGTGCAGATGAACACCCCAAGGAGGCAGACACCATCCTGCCCTCACATCGCATTATTGGGGCTGCGCAGCTGGAGATTGAGTCTGTGGTCATCGCAGCTCAGGCTAAAGAGCCAGGCCCCAGTCAGTGTCCCCATAACCGTCTCTTTGTTCCTACCTCTGTCCGCTCACAGGTTCTGCAGTGGGGCCACTCGTCACGCTTCTCCTTTCACCCTGGATCCAACCGCACCCTCAGCTTCATTGCCCGGCGGTTCTGGTGGCCCACCCTGAGAGAGGATGCCAACGCCTTTGTCGCCTCTTGCCCCATCTGTGCCCAAAACAAGACCTCTACACGCCCACCTGCAGGATTGCTACAGCCGTTGCCTGTTCCAAAGAGGCCCTGGTCCCACATTTCCATCGACTTTGTCACAGGTTTGCCCACGTCTGCTGGTAACACCACAATCCTCACTGTGGTTGATCGCTTTTCCAAAGCAGTACATTTCATCCCCCTTGCTGGCCTACCATCTGCTAAAGACACAGCTAAGATTATGGTACAACATGTATTTAAGTTGCATGGGCTGCCCTCTGAGGTGGTTTCTGACAGGGGACCACAGTTCACCTCTAGTTTCTGGAGGGCCTTTTGCAAATTGTTGGGTACTTCTGTCTGTCTGTCCTCTGGTTTTCACCCACAGACAAATGGCCAGACCGAGAGGGCCAATCAGCAATTGGAGACTGTGCTGCGCTGTGTGGCTTCCCAGAACCCTACCACCTGGAGTGAGCAGTTGCCTTGGGCGGAGTACGCCATAAATTCTCACATCTCCTCCTCCACGGGTCGGTCTCCATTTGAATGCTCCATGGGCTACCAGCCACCACTCTTCCCGGACCAGGAGCGAGAGGTGGGGGTCCCCTCCGCTGAGGCATTCATCCGCCGCTGCCGGCGGTCATGGAGGCTCACCCGATTTGCTCTACTCCGTGCATCCTCCAGAATGAAAGGGCAGGCTGACAAGCACCGATAACAAGCACCTCATTACCACCAAGGGCAGCGAGTTTGGCTGTCAACCCAAAACCTTCCCCTCAAGACAGAGTCCCGAAAGCTATCCCCTCGCTTTATTGGCCCCTTCCCTATCGACAAGGTCATCAGCCGCTCTGCAGTCCGGCTGAAGCTCCCTTTCCCCCTCCGCCGCCTCCATCCCACCTTCCATGTGTCCAAGATTAAGCCCTTCATTACAAGCCCCATGCACCCTTCCCCGAAGCCCCCCCCACCTCCCAGGTTAGTTGATGGCGCTGAGACTTTCACTGTGCGCCGTCTGTTGGATGTCCGACGGAGGGGCCGGGGTCTCCAGTACCTCGTGGACTGGGAGGGCTACGGCCCTGAGGAGAGGTGCTGGATCCCGGCCCGTAACATCTTGGACCCATCCCTCATTGCTGACTTCAAGCGCCAGAGACTCACTGTGCCTTAGTGACGCCATGGGGCGTCTTTGGGGGGAGAGTACTGTCACTATCTGTGCTACCTGTCATCTTTTGTTTACCTTTTTGCCTGCCCTCTTGTGGTCCCTTTATGTACTACCTGGCCATGTGGTCTTGTCTGGAGCTTCCCCTGATTGTCTAATTGTCTGCCACCTGCCCCTGGTTGGTCTGGCCTAATTGATTGTGCACCTGCACTACTTAAACTCAGCTCACTCCATGCCCTGTGTCAGATTGTCCTGGTTGTTCTCTCTGTGAGTACTGTTGGAACCTTGAGCAGTACGTTTTGACCTCTTTTTCCCCTTGTTGGATTCTGCCTGTTATTGTGAAGATTTTTGTTGTGGACTTTTGAACTGCCCTACTGGCTGAAGATTTTTGTTATCGACTTTGAACTTTAACGGTGAAAGATTTTTGCTTTTGTGGAACTTTTTGTGTGGAGTTTTTCTGGACTACTTTACTGAGACCTCTGAGCGTTTTTTGAGAACTGCTGTTTTCTGGATCCTTTACGTTGATTTTCTGGACTACTAACTTACACCTGAGCTTCTCTCCTTTGTTGGATTTTTGTGAATTCTGTGAAATAAAAACTCCAAAGGAAACTGCAATTGGGTCTTCCTGTCTGTACTATAACAGTGCGCCCATTTCAATCGCAGTTGCGAGCAAATATTTCGGCATGAGAACAAGGAAAACAAAACAGACACACATATGGGAGCGCTTCTGGCAGCCAATCAGGAGAGCACTGAAGTAACGTGAGTTAAATATTCTAAAATGTATCAAAAACATAGCAGTCAAAACAACATTCTTAAATGTATCAAACATAAAAACCAGGTCCCTGTAGAAAATACAGGTAGACATAAAGGATTTGCTTTCTTAACGTACCGCAGATCACAGTACCCACTCGGAGGCAGAGAACAAATGTCTGTTAATCAAAATGTCTGCATTTCAGACTTATTCGTATCCGTGAGAGTTAAACAGGTGCAATAATTCAAAATCCTCATGTTATTTTCCAATGAGAAAAATCGCAAGCTACCATGTCTCAAAAATTGCTGGGGTTTTTGTAGGTGAAGCTCAGAGGTCTATTAAAGAGTCTAATCTGTTGATCTGAACAATCTGTTGCATCGCGAGGCTGCGACACTTTCTGTTTCTGAGTGCAGCAGCCAGTTGGCCCAAAGTTTCAACGTTGTTTTTTTTCACTTAAATGCTCTAGGTGGAAGCAAGAAAGCCACCATTGAAACCAAAAAAAGACATATAAGCTTTCCAATGACTCCAAAGTTCTTCTGTTGACATAAAATAACCCAAAAACTGCATATTAAATCACAACATTCTTCTTACATTCACAATATACAAAGCTTCCCATTTTCTTCAGAATTTGGGTTGTAGATACATTTCTAGACAAATTATTGTCTACATAATAAAAACCATTAATTCTGACTCTAATGTGGCTGTTAGAAAAAAATGAAGTAACAGTTTTCAATCGTGTAGTGGCACAATACATGGAATCAAAATATTGTCCTAGTGTAACAATGATGAAAACCTAAAAATCATCAATCACAGTTTACGGCTAAAGCGAATTTGAAATGTTATTTTTGCCACATTTTGATGTCACACAGACCATATGGATTTATGTTTAGGTTAAATGAGCACTGGAGCTGCCTATAGAAATACAGGTAGACAGAAAGGCTCAATAAAGTAACAGCGTAATTTCCTGGAATACCTGTTGTGCCTGGGGTGGTCAGAAGCTGTGTTGACACGGAATGAGTTACCGTACTTTCGGACACTTCTGTGAAAAAAAAACAGGTAAAAAAACATTGACAAAATGTATATGTCTGTGTTACATTATTAGTGGGACAACTTAAACATCTAGCACTATGATGAGACATGAAAACATTTTGTTTTCACCGGGTTTTGACATCAAACCAAGAAAACCTAACAGGGTAACTTCCTGGAATACCTGTTGTGCCTGGGGTGGTCAGAAGCTGTGTTGACACGGAATGAGTTACCGTACTTTCGGACACTTCTGTGAAAAAAAACAGGTAAAAAAACATTGACAAAATCTATATGTCTGTGTTACATTAGTAGTGGGACAACTTAAACATCTAGCACTATGATGAGACATGAAAACATTTTGTTTTCACCAGGTTTTGACATCAAACCAAGCAAACCTAACAGGGTAACTTCCTGGAATACCTGTTGTGCCTGGGGTGGTCAGAAGCTGTGTTGACACGTAATTAGTTACCGTACTGTCTGACACTGCTGTGAGAAAAAAAAAAAACAGGTAAAATAACATTGACAAAATGTATATGTCTGTGTTACATTATTAGTGGGACAACGTAAACATCTAGCACTATGATGAGACATGAAAACATTTTGTTTTCACCGGGTTTTGACATCAAACCAAGCAAACCTAACAGGGTAACTTCCTGGAATACCTGTTGTGCCTGGGGTGGTCAGAAGCTGTGTTGACACGGAATGAGTTACCGTACTGTCGGACACTTCTGTGGAAAAAAAACAGGTAAAAAAACAATAACAAAATGTATATGTCTGTGTTACATTATTAGTGGGACAACGTAAACATCTAGCACTATGATGAGACATGAAAACATTTTGTTTTCACCGGGTTTTGACTTTAAACCAAGCAAACCTAACAGGGTAACTTCCTGGAATACCTGTTGTGCCTGGGGTGGTCAGAAGCTGTGTTGACACGGAATGAGTTACCGTACTGTTGGACACTTCTGTGAAAAAAAAACAGGTAAAAAAACATTGACAAAATGTATATGTCTGAGTTACATTATTAGTGGGACAACTTAAACATCTACTGTAGCACTATGATGAGACATGAAAACATTATGTTTTCACCGGGTTTTGACATCAAACCAAGCAAACCTAACAGGGTAACTTCCTGGAATACCTGTTGTGCCTGGGGTGGTCAGAAGCTGTGTTGACACGGAATGAGTTACCGTACTGTTGGATACTTCTGTGAAAAAAAAACAGGTAAAAAAACATTGACAAAATGTATATGTCTGAGTTACATTATTAGTGGGACAACCTAAACATCTACTGTAGCACTATGATGAGACATGAAAACATTTTGTTTTCACCGGGTTTTCACATCAAACCAAGCAAACCTAACAGGGTAACTTCCTGGAATACCTGTTGTGCCTGGGGTGGTCAGAAGCTGTGTTGACACGGAATGAGTTACCGTACTGTCGGACACTTCTGTCACAAAAAAAACAAAAACAAAAACAAAAAAAACAGGGAATAAAAGATTGACAAAATGTGTGTGTCTGTGTTGCATTAGTAGTGGGACATCTCAAACATGTGGCACTATGTTGAGACATGAAAGCATTTTGTTTTCACCGAGTTTTGACATTAAACCAAGCAGAACATAGAAATGTCCTTGCAAAAATGTAGGTTACGAATGTAACTATGGATCTGTGAGACCGAGGGATGACCGTCACTACGGTCTAAAAAGGAATGATCACCTTCGTTCTGCCCATCACCGAGACCATATGTCAAAATAGTCATGTCCATGACCTCCGGAAGCAGAACGACTTGCGTTAATAAATAGCAGAGACTGCTCCCGGGTCAGTCTCCTATCCCTGAACGCCTAAGAATGGTCCGAGCGACAAGGATAGTGACGGTCATCCCTCGGTCTCGTGACGGGCGAGGCGGGCGAGTGACATCCACCCTGTAAAAACGGGTAAAAGTGCATGGCGTCGACCACGAGGCCGCTGCACAGATATTTTCTGCTGCTACACCCCTAAGGGCAGCCCAAGACGTAGCCATACTCCTGGTAGAGTGAGCCCTCATACCAGAAGGAACCGGTATTCCCTGCGCCCTGTAAGCATGGGAAATAACCTCCACCAGCCAATGCGAGAGTCTCTGCTTGGAGAGTGGAAGCCCCTGCCTTGCTGCACCGTAACAGATAAAAAGCTGAGAGTGCGCTTTCCGCAAGGACTGTGTACGGGCCAGGGTCAGCAACTTGTCTTGCTCTGCCTGTGAGGTGGAAGAAGGCTGGAATTGAGTCACCTCCAGAACCTGGTTAATGGACTGCGGATTAACACTAGAAGCGCCAAGCGCCGGTCATTTGACCGCTGACGTGTATTCCTAGAAGCGCCGTGTGGGTTTGACCTAGATATACCTAGAACTGCCGGGCTGCGGTCATTTGACCGCAGCGATTACAAAAAAAAATAAATCTTTTCACTCGATTAAATTCCAGGACCCTACGTTCACGACTTTTCCTAAATACGCGTGTTTTGTCACCCATAATTTTTACATGATCGAAAGCACACCGGTACAAGCTAGTTTAGAGCTATTTTGCGCTCATTATGTGACAACACTATGTTGTCTCGCGTTCGGCCATGTTTGTCCAGGCTGCTATTCTCTTTTCTCACAGCAGATGTCGCAAGGGTTTCCTGACAGTCGGGCATGAGAATAATATTTTACCATAAAACATATAGTTTATATATGTGCAATATGTATTATATGTGATTTATTTTAATAACTATTTTTCATTTACATGGCATAGTCTATGGAGGCGATTTACAGTGGTAAAATGCGAGTTTGTTTTGAAAATGTTGCGACGTTCTATTAGGCAGGCCTACATGTGTAAAACATATTTTCAGCTGAAATTCGTCCGTCGTAGCCTATTTATGTAAGTAGGGCGCGTATGCCTACGTACATTCATAGTTGTATATCTTATCTTGTATTTGTATGGAGTGAGATAGCTGTCAATATATTCGTGTCATAGATTTGATGCAGGTTCGTATTTGTCTGTAGTCGTGCATAAAATAAATATTTGTGAGTTCTCAAATGAGTCCAGTCGTGCATAAAATATATTGTGTGTATTTTATCCATCAGAATACGGATGGGGAAAAAAAACGAATTCAAAAATTACAAGTAGGCTACGAAATCAAACTTTACAGGCTTTCATTTCTGAGTACGACTTCGCACAAATGACTGAACTGTCAAAATACGTCATCGCCACACAACCACTCTCATTGTCGTTGGTGGATGTAAAGAGCAACACACGGCCCTCTTTTATACTCCAGATTTTGCTGAGAGCAAAACTGATTACTTGTTTGCTGGAATTACTGAGTTAGGCTACATCACACGGTTATTAGAACGGCAAGTGGTGCAGCGGTAACTACCCTGACTGCGACGCAGAAGACCCGTGTTCACATCCTGGCAGGGACGGGATAATATAGTTCATTGACTGAATTCACTAACCGATTTTGAACGTCGACGAATAATTATTTTTTGTTAATGTTTTTTAATAACTCTCTGAAATTTGTTTACCATGAACGAAAAATAATTTCGCCAGCCAATAATTTTCTAAGCCAAATTGAGCCGCCAACTGACAAACTTTGGCTAAGCCAGTTAGACTTTTTGCATCTAAAAATAATTATAGCAGAGACACACGCGAAAAATAAACGCGAGCCTATAAACGATTCCCACTGGATACACCAAATCATTATTGTGCTCGTTGCTACGATAGGCTACACAGGACTCAGTTGCATGTTCTGTAGACATGAAGTGGCAACTAAAGCCATCATCAGCCATGAAAACTTCAGCCAGCCGTTATTCTCAAAGCAAATGGCTTCGGGGTCTATAGGCTACATAACACACATTGCAAACATAGCCTATTTGAAACCGATCATTCCCCCTCCCCCATACACGTCTAACCAGTTCATGGAGGGGGGTGGGGGTCGTTTTGCTACGTGTGGACATGATTTTAGGCTACAGACATCACTGTGGCATTGGCAAATGCCTCCCCACCCCCACTGCATGGCTGTAGGCTGGCTGTTTGTTGTTTACATGCAACTCGTGGAAGAATGCGCAATCATGTTTCATCGTAGGCCTATATGCGCGTTTTAGAATGTTCGAATTCGCCAGCGTGCGTGTACGCCTAGTTGTGTGAATAGAAAAGAACAGAATATACTTTATTGATGCCTTGCTCAAAAGTACTTCTGCCATAGTCTACACAGGTCGGGGATCGAACCAGCAACTCTTGGGAGTAAGGGCTGAAGCTCTAACCAGTGGGCCACGGCTTTGTCCCTTCACGACGTTAATCTGTGTGTCAATGCATAATCACGAATTCACATAGAAGTTAGCTTAAATTGTAGAAACAATAGACCTATAGCTGTTTTTCAGCAGACATCGAAACATAGCCTACACATTCGCAAAACGGAGAATATCTTTTTCACTCATCATTTTTAATTAGCCTAGGCTACTTTTCTCGCGCCTATGCCTGCTCAGCATTTCTGCTCTCTCTATCTCCCTCCCTCCGAGGTAGACCCTAGATGCTTCTCCCTAAATTAATGAACATTGTCTTAGAAAGTAGCCGCGGTAGCCTGTAAAATGCGGCATGAAATCCTGGCTACTGTGTAATTGAAACCAGACTAGGTTAGGCTCTTTGTTCGGTCCGGTCATTTTCGGCGGCGCGAACATAGCTACCTATTAAATGAATAGAAGTGTATTTGGGGAGTGAATTAGAACTAGCCACCCATTCATTTTAGAGCTTAGATTATCTGCCCAAACCCGAACTGCGGGTTACGGATCTCGAGATCCAACAACACCGGTGTTGGGTCGACATTTTTCATCCTTCCCCTCCCGTCGGGTCAGGCTCCTAATCACAGAACGCGTATGCCTCCGTTTTAAAATAGCCAAGATTTCTAAGTAGGTTTGTTCAAGAACTCCTCCAGAGTTTTTTCCTCAAACAACACAAATCAACACAAATAAATGAACAGATAACTCAAACGTGCTGTAGGCCTATGTCATAATGAAACAACCACAGACAACACAGTCTGACAAATGTATTCAAACGATTTGATTCGTGCACGAAGCGCCATCTAGCTGTCATTATGTGTAAGTAACAGCCTCCCAGTCTAAGGACTCAGCGGTCTTTTGACCGCCTCGCCGCGCTTTAAGTAGTTCACAACAGCACGGCGCTTCTAGTAGGTCGTCAAAGCGGTCAAATGACCGGGGCGCGGCGCTTCTAGGTATAAGTGGGTCAGAGGGGCGCGGCGCTTCTAGTGTTAAGAACCTTTGGCAGAAAAGCTGGATTCGGCCAAAGTGACACGCTAGCACCTCCTGCCTGCCACCTAAGGCAGTCATCACTAATGGAGAGAGCACACAGCTCACCAACACGTTTCGCCGAACAGAGCGCTAAAAGAAATGCAGTCTTAAGCGACAAGGAACGCAAATCTGCGTCTAAAATAGGCTCATACGGGCCTACAGTAAGTGACGTTAAAACCGTGGGCAGATCCCAGCCCGGTGCCCGCAAAGTGCGACCTGGACGCAACCGGGGTGAAAGGCCGAAATCGCTGAAGCATATACCTTCACGGTACTGGCCGCCTTGCCTTGATCCAATTCGGACTGCAAGAAACGTAAAACCTGTGGCACGGGGCAAGTCGCTGGCTCGAGGCCCATGCCAACACACCAATCTGAAAAGATCCCCCACCTGAGTGCGTAGCAAGCTCTAGTGGATGGAGCCCTGGCGTTATTTAGCGTGTCCTGAACAGACACATCTACCTGCTCAACGACGGGCCCTGCAGGGGCCAGACCCACAGACAGAGGGTCCCTGGGTTCGGATGCCAGATCCGCCCGTCTGCCTGTGACAAAAGATCTGCTCTGCATGGCAACTGCCATGGATGACCCTGCAACAGTTGGAGCAGGTCCGGGAACCAAGGCCTTGCTGGCCACAGTGGAGCCACCAGCAGGACTGAGTGATGGCCCTCCTGGATCCTCCGGAGAACCTGCGCTATGAGCGGGAGTGGAGGAAAAGCATACAACAAGCCTGTCGGCCATTCTTGTGACAGAGCATCCAGGCCCAAACTGCCCCCCTGCCCTGTGAGGGAGTACCACTCCGGGCAGTGTGTCGTCTCCGCCGATGCAAAGAGATCCACTTGTGCGATCCCGTACCGCATCCAGATCTGGCTTACGACCTCCGCGCTCAATCTCCATTCTCCCGGGAGTGGCCCCGTCCTGGAGAGAATGTCGGCTGCTCTGTTCTCCACACTCAGGATGTGCACTGCCCTCAGTGAAGACAGCCGCGGCCATGCCCAAGTCAGTAAGGCCTCCGCCACCTTGAGGCACCGCTGGGACCTCGTTCCCCCTTGGTGATTGACGTAGTACACCGCCACAGTACTGTCCGTCCTCACGAGAACGTGTTGGTGTTGTAACACTGGCAGGAATCTCTGCAAGGCAAGGGACTTGTCCGTCGAAAGGACCTGTCTCCTGTGTGGAAGGCCCCCCAGTGGGACACCTCGGAGTAAGAACTCCCGGTCCCTCCAAGGGCGCAGGGCTCTGATGCAAGCCTGGGACACACGCAGCCTCACCTGCCTGTCGCTCTTCGAGTGAAGACCGAAGGCGTTGAACCAGCACTGCAGGGGGCGTGCCCTCAGCAGGCCAAGAGGAACTACCGCTGCAGCCGCTGACATCAAACCCAGCAGCTTCTGGACTCTGTGAGCAGTCACGAGACCACCCAAGCGGAAATGACCCAGCATGCCGAGCAGGCTGTCTGCTCTCCGTGGCGTGAGAGACGCCGTCATGCCAACCGAGTCGAGGAGGACACCGAGGAACTCTGCCTGTTGGCGGGGTTGCAGGTTGCTCTTTTTGTGGTTGACCTTGAAGCCCAGGAATTGAATGTGGGCCAGAACAGTCTCCGTGTCGCGCACTACCTGTTCTCGGGAGGGGGCGCAGACGAGCCAGTCGTCCAAATACGGCAGTATTTTGAGACCGCGAGCCTGAAGGGGGGAGAGCGCGGCTGACACCACGCGAGTAAAAACTCGTGGGGAGAGTGAAAGGCCGAAGGTAGGACCTGGAACTGGAATGCCCTGCCCTGGAAGGCGAAGCGCAGAAAGGGCCTGTGTTCCGGGCAAATCGGAACGTGGAAGTAGGCGTCCTTTAAGTCCAAAGATGTGAACCACTCCCCCTGCCGGATGGACTGCATCACCACCCTTGTGTGGACCATCTTGAAGGGCAGCACCGAATGCACCTAGCAGGCGCACACTAGCCCCACCAGCTGCGAACAGCGGTCTAGGGTGCCACAGAACCAGAGAGGTGGCCCGCACCAGCGCACGAATGCACCTAGCAGGCGCACACTAGCCCCACCAGCTGCGAACAGGGGTATAGGGCGTGGCAGGGGAGGCGACACAGAGGAGCACTGCAGCGATCAAACAATAAGCACACAGTATTACTAAGCAAAAATAAAGCCAAAAAACAGGCTACACAACAACAGAGAACACCCCAGAAATAAGTCCAGGTACACTCAAACAATAAACCACTGCACAAGCAGGCAATAGTAACAGAAAATATCACAGCAACGTGATTACTTACCGTGCTACAATAAATAATAAACTCCTCACTGCACAAGCAGGCTAGAGTAACAGAAAATATTATGCAACGTACTTACCGTGCTACAATAAATAATAAACTCCCCACTGCACAAGCAGGCTAGAGTACCACACAATATCACAATAACGTAATCACTTACCGTGTAAGAATAAACAATAAACTAGCGCTAGGCGGCCTGCAGCAAACTGACAGGCCAACACAAAATCCGGCTGCACAACGCAGTAACACACAAAAGATAACAGGCAGACTCACGAAAAAGTTTGGCTGCAACGACAACAAAGCACAGAAGACCGCACGGCGGCCCACACCAGTACGCGCACGCACCTAGTGGGCTCGCACAAAGCCCACGGCTGCGAACAGGCGTCTAGGCACAGTATAAACAACACAAAATAGCCCGGAAACTAGCGCTCAAAACAGCAATCTAAGCTAAAAAAAAAGAGCTAGCTTAGTTGACAGAGAAACACACTACTCCAATCCTCGGGGGCAATATATATATATATATGCACCTGTACCACGTAGGTAGCGAATTACGTAAAGTAGTGGAATCTTACCTTTCGGAGTCTCTTCAATACTCACAAACAAGTCTCTGAGGCGAGAAGGAGAAAGAGACTGACCCGGGAGCATTCTCTGCTATTTATTAACGCAAGTCGTTCTGCTTCCGGAGGTCATGGACATGACTATTTTGACATATGGTCTCGGTGATAGGCAGAACGAAGGTGATCATTCCTTTTTAGACCGTAGTGACGGTCAGAGTGAGGTCGAAACATATCCTAGGTTTGCTTTCTTAACGTACCGCAGATCACAGTAGCCTACCCACTCGGAGGCAGAGAACATATGTCTGTTAATCAAAATGTCTGCATTTCAGACTTATTAATTTCCTTGAGAGTTAAACAGGTGCAATAATTCAAAATCCTCATGTTATTTTCCAATGAGAAAAATCGCAAGGTACCATGTCTCAAAAATTGCTGGGTTTTTTGTAGGTGAAGTTCAGAGGTCTATTAGAATCTAATTTTGCTTCAATCTTGCTTGGTTTGATGGTTTTGACATCAAACCAAGCAAACCTAACAGGGTAACTTCCTGGAATACCTGTTGTGCCTGGGGTGGTCAGAAGCTGTGTTGACACGGAATGAGTTACCGTACTGTCGGACACTTCTGTCACAAAAAAAAACAAAAACAAAAACAAAAAAAACAGGGTATAAAAGATTGACAAAATGTGTGTGTCTGTGTTGCATTAGTAGTGGGACATCTCAAACATGTGGCACTATGTTGAGACATGAAAGCATTTTGTTTTCACCGAGTTTTGACATTAAACCAAGCAGAACATAGAAATGTCCTTGCAAAAACCTAGGTTTGCTTTCTTAACGTACCGCAGATAACAGTAGCCTACCCACTCGGAGGCAGAGAACATATGTCTGTTAATCAAAATGTCTGCATTTCAGACTTATTAATTTCCTTGAGAGTTAAACAGGTGCAATAATTCAAAATCCTCATGTTATTTTCCAATGAGAAAAATTGCAAGGTATCATGTCTCAAAAATTGCTGGGTTTTTTGTAGGTGAAGTTCAGAGGTCTATTAGAATCTAATCTTGCTTGAATCTTGCTTGGTTTGATGGTTTTGACATCAAACCAAGCAAACCTAACAGGGTAACTTCCTGGAATACCTGTTGTGCCTGGGGTTGTCAGAAGCTGTGTTGACACGTAATTAGTTACCGTACTGTTGGACACTTCTGTGAAAAAAAACAGGTAAAAAAACATTGACAAAATGTATATGTCTGTGTTACATTATTAGTGGGACAACTTAAACATCTAGCACTATGATGAGACATGAAAACATTTTGTTTTCACCATGTTTTGACATCAAACCAAGCAAACCTAACAGGGTAACTTCCTGGAATACCTGTTGTGCCTGGGGTGGTCAGAAGCTGTGTTGACACGTAATTAGTTACCGTACTGTCGGACACTTCTGTGAAAAAAAAAAAACAGGTAAAAAACATTGACAAAATGTAAATGTCTGTGTTATATTAGTAGTGGGACAACTTAAACATCTAGCACTATGATGAGACATGAAAACATTTTGTTTTCACCGGGTTTTGACATCAAACCAAGCAAACCTAACAGGGTAACTTCCAGGAATACCTGTTGTGCCTGAGGTGGTCAGAAGCTGTGTTGACACGGAATGAGTTACCGTACTTTCGGACACTTCTGTGAAAAAAACAGGTAAAAAAACATTGACAAAATGTACATGTCTGTGTTACATTAGTAGTGGGACAACTTAAACATCTAGCACTATGATGAGACATGAAAACATTATGTTTTCACCGGGTTTTGACATCAAACCAAGCAAACCTAACAGGGTAACATCCTGGAATACCTGTTGTGCCTGGGGTGGTCAGAAGCTGTGTTGACACGGAATGAGTTACCGTACTGTCGGACACTTCTGTGAAAAAAAAAACAGGTAAAAAACCATTGACAAAATGTAAATGTCTGTGTTACATTAGTAGTGGGACAACTTAAACATCTAGCACTATGATGAGACATGAAAACATTTTGTTTTTACCGGGTTTTGACATCAAACCAAGCAAACCTAACAGGGTAACTTCCTGGAATACCTGTTGTGCCTGGGGTGGTCAGAAGCTGTGTTGACACGGAATGAGTTACCGTACTGTCGGACACTTCTGTGAAAAAAAAAACATGTAAAAAAACATTGACAAAATGTATATGTCTTTGTTGCATTAGTAGTGGGACATCTCAAACATGTGGCACTATGTTGAGACTTGAAAGCATGTTGTTTTCACCGAGTTTTGACATTAAACCAAGCAGAACATAGAAATGTCCTTGCAAAAACCCAGGTTTGCTTTCTTAACGTACCACAGATCACAGTACCCACTCGGAGGCAGAGAAAAAATGTCTGTTAATTCAAATGTCTGCATTTCAGACGTAATCGTCTCCGTGAGAGTTAAACAGGTGCAATAATTCAAAATCCTCATGTTATTTTCCAATGAGAAAAATCACAAGGAACCATGTCTCAAAAATTGCTGTTTTTTTTGTAGGTGAAGTTTAGAGGTCTATTAGAGTCTAATCTGTTGATCTGAACAATCTTTTGCATCGCATTATACAAAGCTTCTAATTTTCTTCAGAATTTGGGTTGTAGATACATTTCTAGACAAATTATTGTCTACATAATAAAAACCATTAATTCTGACTCTAATGTGGCTGTTAGAAAAAAAAATGAAGTAACAGTTTTCAATCGTGTAGTGGCACAATACATGGAATCAAAATATTGTCCTAGTGTAACAATGATGAAAACCTAAAAATCATCAATCACAGTTTACGGCTAAAGCGAATTTGAAATGTTATTTTTGCCACATTTTGATGTCACACCAACCATATGGATTTATGTTTAGGTTAATGAGCACTGGAGCTGCCTATAGAAATACTGGTAGAAAGAAAGGCTCAATAAAGTAACTGCGTAACTTCCTGGAATACCTGTTGTGCCTGGGGTGGTCAGAGGCTGTGTTGACACGCAGTTAGTTACCGTACTGTCGGACACTTCTGTGAAAAAAAAAAAAAACAGGTAAAAATACATTGACAAAATGTATATGTCTGTGTTACATTAGTAGTGGGACAACTTAAACATCTAGCACTATGATGAGACATGAAAACATTTTGTTTTCACCGGGTTTTGACATCAACCCAAGCAAACCTAACAGGGTAACTTCCTGGAATACCTGTTGTGCCTGGGGTGGTCAGAAGCTGTGTTGACACGGAATGAGTTACCGTACTGTCGGACACTTCTGTGAAAAAATAAACAGGTAAAAAAACATTGACAAAATGTATATGTCTGTGTTACATTATTAGTTGGACAACTTAAACATCTACTGCAGCACTATGATGAGACATGAAAACATTTTGTTTCTCCTTGAGAGTTAAACAGGTGCAATAATTCAAAACCCTCATGTTGTTTTCCAATGAGAAAAATCGCAAGGTACCATGTCTCAAAAATTGCTGGGTTTTTTGTAGGTGAAGTTCAGAGGTCTATTAGAATCTAATCTGTTGATCTGAACAATCTGTTGCATCGCATTATACAAAGCTTCCCATTTTCTTCAGAATTTGGGTTGTAGATACATTTCTAGACTAATTATTGTCTACATAATAAAACCATTAATTCTGACTCTAATGTGGCTGTTAGAAAAAAAAAATGAAGTAACAGTTTTCAATCGTGTAGTGGCACAATACATGGAATCAAAATATTGTCCTAGTGTAACAATGATGAAAACCTAAAAATCATCAATCACAGTTTACGGCTAAAGCGAATTTGAAATGTTATTTTTGCCACATTTTGATGTCACACCAACCATATGGATTTATGTTTAGGTTAATGAGCACTGGAGCTGCCTATAGAAATACTGGTAGACAGAAAGGCTCAATAAAGTAACTGCGTAACTTCCTGGAATACCTGTTGTGCCTGGGGTGGTCAGAGGCTGTGTTGACACGCAGTTAGTTACCGTACTGTCGGACACTTCTGTGAAAAAAAAAAACAGGTAAAAATACATTGACAAAATGTATATGTCTGTGTTACATTAGTAGTGGGACAACTTAAACATCTAGCACTATGATGAGACATGAAAACATTTTGTTTTCACCGGGTTTTGATATCAAACCAAGCAAACCTAACAGGGTAACTTCCTGGAATACCTGTTGTGCCTGGGGTGGTCAGAAGCTGTGTTGACACGGAATGAGTTACCGTACTGTCGGACACTTCTGTGAAAAAATAAACAGGTAAAAAAACATTGACAAAATGTATATGTCTGTGTTACATTATTAGTTGGACAACTTAAACATCTACTGCAGCACTATGATGAGACATGAAAACATTTTGTTTCTCCTTGAGAGTTAAACAGGTGCAATAATTCAAAACCCTCATGTTGTTTTCCAATGAGAAAAATCGCAAGGTACCATGTCTCAAAAATTGCTGGGTTTTTTGTAGGTGAAGTTCAGAGGTCTATTAGAATCTAATCTGTTGATCTGAACAATCTGTTGCATCGCATTATACAAAGCTTCCCATTTTCTTCAGAATTTGGGTTGTAGATACATTTCTAGACTAATTATTGTCTACATAATAAAACCATTAATTCTGACTCTAATGTGGCTGTTAGAAAAAAAAAAATGAAGTAACAGTTTTCAATCGTGTAGTGGCACAATACATGGAATCAAAATATTGTCCTAGTGTAACAATGATGAAAACCTAAAAATCATCAATCACAGTTTACGGCTAAAGCGAATTTGAAATGTTATTTTTGCCACATTTTGATGTCACACCAACCATATGGATTTATGTTTAGGTTAATGAGCACTGGAGCTGCCTATAGAAATACTGGTAGAAAGAAAGGCTCAATAAAGTAACTGCGTAACTTCCTGGAATACCTGTTGTGCCTGGGGTGGTCAGAGGCTGTGTTGACACGCAGTTAGTTACCGTACTGTCGGACACTTCTGTGAAAAAATAAACAGGCAAAAAAAACACTGACAAAATGTATATGTCTGTGTTACATTAGTAGTGGGACAACTTAAACATCTAGCACTATGATGAGACATGAAAACATTTGATTTTCACCGGGTTTTGACCTCAAACCAAGCAAACCTAACAGGGTAACTTCCTGGAATACCTGTTGTGCCTGGGGTGGTCAGAAGCTGTGTTGACACGGAATGAGTTACCGTACTGTCGGACACTTCTGTGAAAAAATAAACAGGTAAAAAAACATTGACAAAATGTATATGTCTGTGTTACATTATTAGTTGGACAACTTAAACATCTACTGCAGCACTATGATGAGACATGAAAACATTTTGTTTCTCCTTGAGAGTTAAACAGGTGCAATAATTCAAAACCCTCATGTTGTTTTCCAATGAGAAAAATCGCAAGGTACCATGTCTCAAAAATTGCTGGGTTTTTTGTAGGTGAAGTTCAGAGGTCTATTAGAATCTAATCTGTTGATCTGAACAATCTGTTGCATCGCATTATACAAAGCTTCCCATTTTCTTCAGAATTTGGGTTGTAGATACATTTCTAGACTAATTATTGTCTACATAATAAAACCATTAATTCTGACTCTAATGTGGCTGTTAGAAAAAAAAAATGAAGTAACAGTTTTCAATCGTGTAGTGGCACAATACATGGAATCAAAATATTGTCCTAGTGTAACAATGATGAAAACCTAAAAATCATCAATCACAGTTTACGGCTAAAGCGAATTTGAAATGTTATTTTTGCCACATTTTGATGTCACACCAACCATATGGATTTATGTTTAGGTTAATGAGCACTGGAGCTGCCTATAGAAATACTGGTAGACAGAAAGGCTCAATAAAGTAACTGCGTAACTTCCTGGAATACCTGTTGTGCCTGGGGTGGTCAGAGGCTGTGTTGACACGCAGTTAGTTACCGTACTGTCGGACACTTCTGTGAAAAAAAAAAACAGGTAAAAATACATTGACAAAATGTATATGTCTGTGTTACATTAGTAGTGGGACAACTTAAACATCTAGCACTATGATGAGACATGAAAACATTTTGTTTTCACCGGGTTTTGATATCAAACCAAGCAAACCTAACAGGGTAACTTCCTGGAATACCTGTTGTGCCTGGGGTGGTCAGAAGCTGTGTTGACACGGAATGAGTTACCGTACTGTCGGACACTTCTGTGAAAAAATAAACAGGTAAAAAAACATTGACAAAATGTATATGTCTGTGTTACATTATTAGTTGGACAACTTAAACATCTACTGCAGCACTATGATGAGACATGAAAACATTTTGTTTCTCCTTGAGAGTTAAACAGGTGCAATAATTCAAAACCCTCATGTTGTTTTCCAATGAGAAAAATCGCAAGGTACCATGTCTCAAAAATTGCTGGGTTTTTTGTAGGTGAAGTTCAGAGGTCTATTAGAATCTAATCTGTTGATCTGAACAATCTGTTGCATCGCATTATACAAAGCTTCCCATTTTCTTCAGAATTTGGGTTGTAGATACATTTCTAGACTAATTATTGTCTACATAATAAAACCATTAATTCTGACTCTAATGTGGCTGTTAGAAAAAAAAAAATGAAGTAACAGTTTTCAATCGTGTAGTGGCACAATACATGGAATCAAAATATTGTCCTAGTGTAACAATGATGAAAACCTAAAAATCATCAATCACAGTTTACGGCTAAAGCGAATTTGAAATGTTATTTTTGCCACATTTTGATGTCACACCAACCATATGGATTTATGTTTAGGTTAATGAGCACTGGAGCTGCCTATAGAAATACTGGTAGAAAGAAAGGCTCAATAAAGTAACTGCGTAACTTCCTGGAATACCTGTTGTGCCTGGGGTGGTCAGAGGCTGTGTTGACACGCAGTTAGTTACCGTACTGTCGGACACTTCTGTGAAAAAATAAACAGGCAAAAAAAACACTGACAAAATGTATATGTCTGTGTTACATTAGTAGTGGGACAACTTAAACATCTAGCACTATGATGAGACATGAAAACATTTGATTTTCACCGGGTTTTGACCTCAAACCAAGCAAACCTAACAGGGTAACTTCCTGGAATACCTGTTGTGCCTGGGGTGGTCAGAAGCTGTGTTGACACGGAATGAGTTACCGTACTGTCGGACACTTCTGTGAAAAAATAAACAGGTAAAAAAACATTGACAAAATGTATATGTCTGTGTTACATTATTAGTTGGACAACTTAAACATCTACTGCAGCACTATGATGAGACATGAAAACATTTTGTTTCTCCTTGAGAGTTAAACAGGTGCAATAATTCAAAACCCTCATGTTGTTTTCCAATGAGAAAAATCGCAAGGTACCATGTCTCAAAAATTGCTGGGTTTTTTGTAGGTGAAGTTCAGAGGTCTATTAGAATCTAATCTGTTGATCTGAACAATCTGTTGCATCGCATTATACAAAGCTTCCCATTTTCTTCAGAATTTGGGTTGTAGATACATTTCTAGACTAATTATTGTCTACATAATAAAACCATTAATTCTGACTCTAATGTGGCTGTTAGAAAAAAAAAAATGAAGTAACAGTTTTCAATCGTGTAGTGGCACAATACATGGAATCAAAATATTGTCCTAGTGTAACAATGATGAAAACCTAAAAATCATCAATCACAGTTTACGGCTAAAGCGAATTTGAAATGTTATTTTTGCCACATTTTGATGTCACACCAACCATATGGATTTATGTTTAGGTTAATGAGCACTGGAGCTGCCTATAGAAATACTGGTAGAAAGAAAGGCTCAATAAAGTAACTGCGTAACTTCCTGGAATACCTGTTGTGCCTGGGGTGGTCAGAGGCTGTGTTGACACGCAGTTAGTTACCGTACTGTCGGACACTTCTGTGAAAAAATAAACAGGCAAAAAAAACACTGACAAAATGTATATGTCTGTGTTACATTAGTAGTGGGACAACTTAAACATCTAGCACTATGATGAGACATGAAAACATTTTGTTTTCACCGGGTTTTGATATCAAACCAAGCAAACCTAACAGGGTAACTTCCTGGAATACCTGTTGTGCCTGGGGTGGTCAGAAGCTGTGTTGACACGGAATGAGTTACCGTACTGTCGGACACTTCTGTGAAAAAATAAACAGGTAAAAAAACATTGACAAAATGTATATGTCTGTGTTACATTATTAGTTGGACAACTTAAACATCTACTGCAGCACTATGATGAGACATGAAAACATTTTGTTTCTCCTTGAGAGTTAAACAGGTGCAATAATTCAAAACCCTCATGTTGTTTTCCAATGAGAAAAATCGCAAGGTACCATGTCTCAAAAATTGCTGGGTTTTTTGTAGGTGAAGTTCAGAGGTCTATTAGAATCTAATCTGTTGATCTGAACAATCTGTTGCATCGCATTATACAAAGCTTCCCATTTTCTTCAGAATTTGGGTTGTAGATACATTTCTAGACTAATTATTGTCTACATAATAAAACCATTAATTCTGACTCTAATGTGGCTGTTAGAAAAAAAAAATGAAGTAACAGTTTTCAATCGTGTAGTGGCACAATACATGGAATCAAAATATTGTCCTAGTGTAACAATGATGAAAACCTAAAAATCATCAATCACAGTTTACGGCTAAAGCGAATTTGAAATGTTATTTTTGCCACATTTTGATGTCACACCAACCATATGGATTTATGTTTAGGTTAATGAGCACTGGAGCTGCCTATAGAAATACTGGTAGACAGAAAGGCTCAATAAAGTAACAGCGTGGTCGTGGTGTGACGGCCCACGTACACCGGTGCTCAGCGGCGAGTTCCCCAATTAGCCCAATCATCAATTCCAGGTGGGGGCGGTTACGGCAATCGAGCAGTGCGTGAGAGTTATCAAAAGTTGGTCGCAAGCAATGGCAGACGGAGAGAGAATGAGAGTGAGACCGTACAGCACGCTTTGATCCTCGTTTCTTTTGTCTTGGAAAGTGAAAAAGTTTAATACGCTAACCTACGAAAACGAAACTACAAAGTAGCTACTGCGGGAAACATAATCTTCTCTGCAAACCCCCGCAAACCAGTCCGTGCCGACTTTGAATTCCTACACGCTGCCGGAGGATTTAAAATCACACTCACCGTGGAGCTGCCGCTCCCTCCCCGAGACCTGCGACCGTCTTCCTGCCTGGAGTCCAGTGGCCTACGGAGCGGCCTATGCATCTTTCCCTGGGGGGCTGTAGTCCACAACCAGCCGTTACCGAGACGCCAGCTAGCCTGCTAACCGAAGGTAACTCCGGCGGTGACATATTACCGTCGGAGCCCTGTTTCTAGCTCCCGCTTATACGGACACACAAACGCACACATCGCACCTACACTGATTGTTTTGCCAGAGGAACCGTTTCGTGTAACAAATCTGACAAATCTTCCTGGAATACCTGTTGTGCCTGGGGTGGTCAGAAGCTGTGTTGACACGTAATTAGTAACCGTACTGTCGGACACTTCTGTGAAAAAAAAACAGGTAAAAAAACATTGACAAAATGTATGTGTCTGTGTTACATTAGTAGTGGGACAACTTAAACATCTTAGCCTGGCACGCCCTCCCAGTGACGCAACGCCTTCAGGCTTTTGCTGCTGGTCTGGTCAACTGCTCATTGAGAAGGATTTCTGAGTTCCCGAAATCTGCGGAACTGCCCCCTTTGGTCAAGAACCAATCAACTTTGAGCAGCTCCAACGGCTCTGGGTAGAGGCGTGTTCAAGGCAGAGGAAAGAGTGTTGTTATTGGTTTAAACTCGGCAAACCGCTTTCTGACATCTACCAGTAGCAAATCGAGGCACTTAGAGGAGGCGGGTCAACCAGCGCTTGCAAGAAACCATGTTAGCACAGGCTGTTGGTCAGACTAAAGTCTCGCAGAGCCTTTGAAAGTCGATGGTAATCAGGCTATAAACATCTAGCACTATGATGAGACATGAAAACATTTTGTTTTCACCGGGTTTTGACATCAAACCAAGCAAACCTAATAGGGTAACTTCCTGGAATACCTGTTGTGCCTGGGGTGGTCAGAAGCTGTGTTGACACGTAATGAGTTACCGTACTGTCGGACACTTCTGTGAAAAAACAAACAGGTAAAAAAACATTGACAAAATGTATATGTCTGTGTTACATTATTAGTGGGACAACTTAAACATCTAGCACTATGATGAGACATGAAAACATTTTGTTTTCACCGGGTTTTGACATCAAACCAAGCAAACCTAACAGAGTAACTTCCTGGAATAGTTGTTGTGTTGGGGTGGTCAGAAGCTGTGTTGACATGGAATGAGTTACTGTACTGTCGGACACTTCAGTCACAAAAAAAAGTTCAGAGGTCTATTAGAGTCTAATCTGTTGATCTGAACAATCTGTTGCATCGCATTATACCAAGCTTCCCATTTTCTTCAGAATTTGGGTTGTACAGTAGATACATTTCTAGACAAATTATTGTCTACATAATAAAACCATTAATTCTGACTCTAATGTGGCTGTTAGAAAAAAAAATGAAGTAACAGTTTTCAATTGTGTAGTGGCACAATATATGGAATCAAAATATTGTCCTAGTGTAACAATGATGAAAACCTAAAATCATCAATCACAGTTTACGGCTAAAGCGAATTTGAAATGTTATTTTGCCACATTTTGATGTCACACCAACCATATGGATTTATGTTTAGGTTAAATGAGCACTGGAGCTGCCTATAGAAATACAGGTCGACAGAAAGGCTCAATAAAGTAACAGCGTAACTTCCTGGAATACCTGTTGTGCCTGGGGTGGTCAGAAGCTGTGTTGACATGGAATGAGTTACCGTACTGTCCGACACTTCTGTGAAAAAAACAGGTAATAAAAACATTGACAAAATGTACAGTATATGTCTGTGTTACATTAGTAGTGGGACAACTTAAACATCTAGCACTATGATGAGACATGAAAACATTTTGTTTTCACCGGGTTTTGACATCAAACCAAGCAGAACTTAGAAATTGTCTCGCTAAAATCTAAATTTGCCATCTTAATGTACCGCAGATCACAGTTCCTGTCGAAGGCGGAGGACAAAAGTCTGTTTGCAGATCAAAATGTCTGCATTTTAGACTTTTTATTCCCCACGAGAGTTTAACAGGTGCGGAAATTCCCATGTTATTTTCAAATAAGAAAAATCACAAGGTACCGGATCTCAACAATTCTAAGGCAAATTTCAGAGGTCTATTAAAGGGAATCTATGCAGTTTAGGCAATTTCTTTGCTGTTTTCTAATTTTTTTGCTCACAGGCTTCTCTGCAGAGCCCCCCCCCCCCCCCCCCCACAGCTTTAATGTTTATATTTCATGACACTCCTCAATCAGTCAGTCTGCCATTCCTCTCTCCCTGTTCATCCGACAACAGTTTAGTCTCTTTCTGCTTCTTTTCATTGGCTCTGCCACGACTAATGTCTGAGAATCTCCATCGTTACATAAGAAAAATCACAAGGTATCGGATCTCAACTATTTCAGCTTTTTCTAAGGCACAGTTCAGAGGTCTATTAAAGGGAATCTATGCAGTTTAGGCAATTTCTTTGCTGTTTTCTCATTTTTTTGCTCACAGGCTTCTCTGCAGAATCCCCCCCCCCCCCTACAGCTTTAATGTTTATATTTCATATGACACTCCTCAATCAGTCAGTCTGCCATTTCCTTGTTTCCCCTCTCCCTGTTCATCCGACAACAGTTTACTCTCTTTCTGCTTCTTTTCGCTGGCTCTGCCATGACTAACGTCTGAGAAGCTCCATCGCTACCTTGTTCTAGCAGGCGCCTGGCGTGTATGTGTGTAATGCAGTTAAGCAATATGTTGCACAGCGAGGCTGCAACACTTTCTCTTTCTGATTGCAGCGTGTGTGTGTGTGTGTGTGTGTGTGTGTGTGTGCAGCTGTGTGTGACTAATCAACCCCCCCCCCCCCCCTACAGCTTTAATGTTTATATTTCATGACACTCCTCAATCAGTCAGTCTGCCGTTCCTCTCTCCCTGTTCACCCGACAACAGTTAAGTCTCTTTCTGCTTCTTTTCATTGGCTCTGCCACGACTAATGTCTGAGAATCTCCATCGCTACCTTGTTCTAGCAGCTGCCTGGTGTGTAAATGTGTAACATTTAACCCGAAAAAAGACATATGCATTCCAATGATTCCAAAGCTTTTCCATTAAGGTAAATTAACCTAAATATTTGGGTTGTATATAAACAGTTTAGAAGAGTAACAGATGTACCAGCGTTACGTATTCAGAATACAATTCATGAGTAACTGTATTCCGTTAAAGTTACAATTTAAATAGTTGATATAGAATACAGTTTCATAATAGAAATCAAGGGATTACTGTACATGGCTATGTTTCTCTGTTTCACAAGCATCTTCACTCTCTAAATAAATGAAACCTTAATGATTTAAGTAAAAAAAATATACAATGTTTCAGGACACCTTTTTTTGTGAATCAATAATGTGTAATAAACAAATAAATGTTAAAATACAGGGGGCATAAGTATTTGCACCCATATGTCAAGTTCCCATAGAGGCAGGCAGATTTTTATTTCTAAAGGCTAGTTATTTCATGGGTCTATGCATCCTGATAAAGTTACCATGGCCTTTGGACTTTGTCTACCAATCTATTCAACAGGTCGTCTAACTGGTAAATTGTGTTCACCTGGAGTATATGGACTGCTGGTATGTGCTGATACATGTAGAACACCATCCAGGAGATGAAAGATGACGAGAACTGCCAACAAATAAGTAAATAGTTAATAGTCACATGGACACTAGGGGGGTCCCAATTATATGGACTCTTTTTTTTTTTTGAAAATCACACCTTAAATGGCAATGTCAGCGGCAAGCGGCGGGTTTCCTATTGTTCTCTCCTATGGTTCGGCAGCGGACCGGTGACAACGCTGGCGTAACGCTAGCGTTGAGCAAACAGAGAGTTAAACTTGGTTCAACTTTGAAGTGCAACGCTCGGCTCATCAATGTCAGTTTTAGAATGTTCAGGTATTTTGACCAATCAGATTCGTCTAAGAACGTAACAACAAAGTTAACCATCTCTAGTAGCCTAACAACGTTGACAGCAGCTTAGTTGTTTTGGATGTTTTGGATTATTATTATGGTCTGAGCGTTGCGTTACGCTTGCCGCCGCCTACAGTAAATCAATGTTGGCCAGAGGCATGAATTATTTTGTTCCTAACTGTATCTGTTTCAACCATTAGCTTCATTCTAATTAAGCAATAAGCCCCGAGAGGCCGGGCGTTATACTGTATAATCGAACAGCTAAGGGGCGTTGTTGGGCACGATGCGAAGCGGAGTGCCTAAAACCCCCTTAGCTGTTCGATTATACAGTATAACGCACGGACTCGAGTGGCTTATTGCTTTTCTAAAACGGTTACCACATCGATCTAGCAAGATTTCATGAAACAAAGGCACAGCAACGAAAAAGTAACGATGTATTCATAGATAATCATTCTTCCGCCAAGAAATATATTCCCTCCATATGAATGGTCGCCAAGCAACAACAAGACGCAGCAACTGCTAGTTTTGTGCTAGCGCATTACTATAGAACGAAATGCGGTCAAGGTGTGTGTTTATCGTCCTATATACAACGGCATCGAACGCGATTCAGCCAATCATAATCAAGGACCGGAACTATCCGTTTTAGATTTGCAATTAACACAACTCTTCTGCCAGATAGAGCAGCTAATTAGTCATCAGTGTTGAATGCACAGGAAGAACAAATACGTGGTTGGACCTGAACTTCAGCTGAACTTTTTCCACCTCTGCCAAATATGAAGGTATAAAGTCGCGAGCACATTTAACTGCAGGTTTTGCATGCACACATTAGCCACAAATGTGTAACCGTAAGTTGTACAAAGTTGTACATATTTTTTTATACTTTGTTAACACAAAATAGGGGCCTCTTAGGCTGGTTGAACCCTGCCTGAACTTCCGGGGAATTTGAATTTCGCCAGGCAGCTCAGGCTGGAAACCAGCAGATCTATCTCGTCTGTTTATTGCCAGAACCTTTCACTCCAATCAGAAACGGCCATACTCTAGTCCTGGCATGCTATTGGCCGGTGACGTGATGATAACGAAACTTAAGCGACACAAAGCAGCAGTTGTGTACACACTCAATCTATCAATGCCGCTGTCGTTTCTGATTTGGAAGGTTTTAAAGGCAAATTTTCTTAGAGAACAGAACAAAAACTTGCCTTGCTGGAACAGTTCATAAAGAAGACAGACGTGTTTGCGATTCTACTGACCGGCTTTGGTAAAAGTTTAATTAACCAACTAGCGCCACTCGTGGCAATTGCATACAGAGTCACGATGCCCATTGATCACGCCTCTTATGCTGCAGAAACAAAGCGCAGCCTCCCCAGACTAATGTTCAATTGAGCTTCATTTGATGATTGAGCTTAGTATGGTGAAAACCAGATTGGGGGCCACGGGATCACAAATCCTTGTTGAGATGAGTAAAATATTCACAGATGCACAACTTCTGATGCATTAGTTTGCATTTGGGTTTAGAAATGCGCAAATGTTGTGCGTGTTCTCAGATTGTGAAACACGGATGTGCGAATGTGTTTTGCCCCCAATCGTTACAGTGCAGTAGGAGTTGGAGTTGGAGTCTTGTAAGTTCTTGAAAGACTGTAGTCTTTGAGTAAAGTCTGAATGAGGGGCATTAGTTAAAAGATTACAATCTTTCAAGAATCTTTCCCAAATCTTGTCAGTGTAAGGTAGGCTTAAGTTGTGATGCACAGGATAGGATTTGTGTTCCTGTAACAAGGATTTACGAACACATAGCCCATATTTTGTCTAAACAATTAAGGTATAAAAAAATATGTACAACTTCAAATTTACGGTTACACATTTGTTACTTAAGTATGCGCATGCAAAATCTGCAGTTAAACGTGCTATAGCGACTTTTACACCAAATATACTTTCATAGCCAAAATCAAATGTAATTGTCAGTTGTCACTCCAGTTGCCCAACCAAATGTGTTTTATTATGACCGCCGCTAGCAAAGCTAAGTGAGTGTGTGTGTGTGATGTACTATAACCTGTATGTGTGGGTGCGTTTCTGTGTGCCCATCTGTGTGTTTTCATGTGTGTATATGTGTGTATGTGCATGTTCTGTGTGTATTCTGCGTGTGTTCTCTTTCTTTCTTTCTCTCTCTCTCTGTGTCTGTGTGTGTTCTGTGTTATCTGTGTGTATTCTGTGTGTGTTCTCTCTTTCTCTCTCTCTCTATCTCTCTCTCTGTGTGTGCGTGTGCGCGTGCGCGTGCGTTATCTGATATTGGAGTGACAGTGACGGCAGAGAACACAGTGAACATATACACAGAGACACATAAAACACACACACAAGCAGACACACACTCATAGACAGAGAAGCACTCATACACAAAAGCAAGCGCACACATGCACACACTCATTTACATACATTAAAGTTGCAGTAGGCGATGGAGTAGGCGATGGAAACAAAAGCGTGATTGATATTTGCGGAGAGAATGTGCAGGACTGAGCGGCGGTCATATTGTGTATCGTTTTGCGGTACATCTAGTTTTTATCTTCATAACTTTGTTAAGTGATGCAAGAAATATACGTTTCATGAGTTCTATTCCATGCATTCAGTGAAAATCATTAATAACAAGTCGCTAGATATCTGTCATCAAAGTTACTTACATGCAAATTGAAGGACAATCATTTTCTTACTGACCAGAAGACCAACCATCTTCAAGGTACGTAATCCCATAAAAACTCCTTTTGAGGAGCAGGCTTTGGCAACCATGTCAGCTACTGCCGACTCAAATGGTGTCAGTCATACAGTATGTAGTGCGCAGACAGCCCAGTGAGAGGGTGTCAGTGGTGCACTAGATGACGTACCTAGATGAAAAGCACAAATGTAAATTTGGGTCATGCTTGTGGAAATGTCACCCAAAATGTGAAACAATATATGTAGATGCAAATCCTGTCTAGATGAAAGGCGCCACTGTGAAGGTGGACTCAGAAGCAAATTGGGGGCATGCTGGTGTAAGGGGAAAATAATACAAACCATATCCCCGCTTAGAAATACATGTTCTGTCTATCTCCAGCGCCCCTGGTACAAATAGCCTTGGCCACACAGCTGAGCTATGTACACCCTGTTACGTAAAAACAAAAATTCATCATCAGGCTGAGGCAGAGGTACTGTGCGTAATGGCGGCGCGGACACACGCAGCGGCTGCTCTCAGTCCCAACAATACATTGTTATCGTGTAGTTTGTGTGTTTTGTCGCGTAAACAGCATTGTTTTTGCTTGTCGGAGCCCTTGGTACGTGATTCTAGCCAAAAACACACTTATAGATAGGAGTTTTCGCTTAACATCAGCAGAAACAACACAATAAGTAACTCTGACGTGAAGGGACTACTGGCCATACTGAGGAGCAGCGGCCTGCTCCGAAGGCACTACAAACACCGACCCCCTACTCTCAGATCTCAAACACCGACCCCCTACTCTCAGATTTCAAACACCGACCCCCTACTCTCAGATCTCGCCTGCAGTGGAGACGCCACAGGCGGTGTGAGAGGAAACAGAAGAGTGGCAAGCGAACAGGTATACGGAACAGGCTAGCTGCCAACCCACACTAAGCCTGCCATCCCCACCATCGTACTGGCTAATGTACGGTCACTGGATAACAAGCTGGACTACCTACGCCTACTTTGGACTACTTGGAAGTCAGTAAGAGTGCTGTGTTTTTGCATTCGTGGAAACATGGCTCAACAACAGCATACCAGACGGCACTATACAACTCGATCAGCTGACAAGCTACCGGGCTGACAGAACTCTTGTGGAAGGAGGTAAGACTCACGGCGGAGAACTCTGCGTTTATATCAATAATGGCTGGTGTCGAGATGCTGTCGTGCTCCGCAAACACTGCTCACAACTGCTAGAGACCATGATCATCAAGTGCAGAACGTTCTATTTGCCTAGGGAAATTACCGCTATACTTCTGGACGTGGCTTATGTACCCCCTACTTCCAACAGCAGCAATAGAAGTGAGGCCCTGAACAAACTGTACCAACACGTCAGTGAGCAGCAAACTGCACACCCAGATGCTTTTCTCATTCTGGCGGGCGATTTCAACCATGCAAACCCAAAGTCTGTGTGCAGTGGTGTGCAGACAATAATCTCATCCTCAATACAACCAAAACCAAAGAACTCATAGTTGACAGGCAGATCAGCACCTTCTCATCTCCATTAATGGCCAGGTAGTGGAGTGGGTAGGCTACCCTCCTTCCGTTTTTTAGGCACCACTATCCATCAGTCCCTACACCAGTCACCCAAACACCAGTCTCATCATTTCCAAAGCCCACCAGAGATTACACTTCCTCCGTCAGCTGAGGAAGTTTGGGGTCAGTCAAGCAGGTATCCACTTCTATCGGGCTACCATTGAGAGTGTACTCACCTTCGCCATCTTGGTCTAGTATGGTAGTGCCACCAGCCAGGACAAACAAGGGCTTGAGAGGGTAGTGCGCAAGGCCTCAAAAATCATTGGCTGTAGTCTGCCTACCATAGCCTCGCATTACATCACCAGAATTTCCAGGAAAACGGTCTAATGTAGTCGCGGTATCTCGGATGTTGCAGGGACAGATGAGGACACCAGGGCCGTAGTGTTGTGGCTGACGGCCAATGTGGCTCTCTTCACGGGGAAGTGGAATGCAAGTACGGACACCTACAGGTTTGTATGTAACATTACTTAATTGTTTATGGTAAGTGTTGAATTCATGTGGGCATGATGGTTAGTAAGCTTTTTGGTTCTTGTAATTTGTGTAATGTAGTATTTTTGTTGTACATCACGTTGAACAAAAGTCTGCAAAGTACCCATAATCATATAGCCCATGCATACCATGGGGTGTTTGACTAACTTTTTTGATGTTGACAGTAATACCTTACGACTATGTTATCAGATTTATTTACATTTCTCTTGACCCTTTGGAGATCTTCTCTTAAGCGGAAAGGGATCTGCAGGTAGCTCCTGTTGGATACCCCCCTGGTCTACATTATGTATGCATTTATATCAACTGCCAATTTGTGTTCACCAGTGTCTTCTTAAAGGAGCAATGCCTCGAGGGGAGGGTGGAGCCTAAGGCAGTAAAGAAGAGGTGGGAGAACATGGGGTGCCTCTCATGCAGCGTTTATACGTCCTCCCTTGCTCCTCAATGCCTCGATCCTCAGATCTAAATAAAGAATGATGGGGGAGAAACAATGGGATAGTCTATCCAGTGTTAGTTATAGATCAGTGGGAACGCCCCTAGAGGATCGAGCATCGAGGATCGAGGAGGCATGTTGAGAGGCACCCATGGTATCCAAATACAAGGTGAGCGCTTTGCCTAGGTAGAGTAAAATAGTATGGCTAAAGAACCGGTTGAGCATGTTTACGTGATCACAATAATAATAATCCTTTTGTATCGGTCTACATTCATTTTACTTTCATATTAGGGAACTGATAATCAAAACCACAGGTTTACATGGAAAGAATAGTAAGGGAGGGGAGGTTGTATAGGGCGATGAGGGAGAGGGAAAGGTGAGGGAGAGGGAAATGTTTAACCCTTAAACAGGCGATGCGCACTACGAGATACATACTTTTTAACATCCTGTTTGGGGTCACAATATATATATATATATTTTTAAATCAAGTTATCGGTTATCAAAAG
The DNA here is from genome assembly GCF_963854185.1 of Sardina pilchardus. Taxonomy (NCBI): domain Eukaryota; kingdom Metazoa; phylum Chordata; class Actinopteri; order Clupeiformes; family Clupeidae; genus Sardina; species Sardina pilchardus. The sequence goes on along the minus strand of NC_084994.1, from coordinate 18,938,272 downwards.
TCTTGTCTGTCTGTCAATATCTAGGTCACATGACTTGGTTCACGTTATCAGTCATTGTTTCATCAGCCTAATCTTGCTTGGAGGTGGTTTCTAACAGGCTGTCCGAAAGAAGCAATCACTATAAGACTATTGTTTTTACACATGATGAACTGATAACCTAGAGATGTAAACACCAGACATGTTTTTATGAATTGATTGTTGATTGATTATTCATTCATTTAGCTCTGTGCCTCTTGTTTGAGGTGTTGAATGAATGAAGACAATAGCTGGGTCTAATTTTACATTTATGCATTTAGCAGACGCTTTTATCCAAAGTGACTTACATTGTTAACACTTGAAAGGTGAAAAAGTAACACACACACAATGTTTGTCAATCAGCCAAATTATTTATTATTATCTAAATTAAGTTTGTCGAATGAATGAATGCAACAAGGACCAATGAGAGACTGTGAAGCGGAAATCAGAGATATATTCACAGACATCTTCAACACATCACTGAGCCAGGCCGTTTTCCCCACATGCCTCAAAACCTCCACCATCATTCCTGTGCCCAAGAATTCATCTCCCTCATGCCTCAATGACTATCGCCCAGTTGCACTCACTCCCATCATCATGAAGTGCTTCGAACGGCTAGTCATGCAACACATCAAGTCATCACTCCCCCCCCCCCCCCCGGACCCATTTCAATTTGCATACCAGGCCAACCCTTCGACTGATTATGCAATCTCAACAGCCCTTCACTCAGCCCTCACACACCTATACACCAGAGACTCATATGTCACGAACCCTAGCCAAGACCAAAGCCTACCTGCCCCGCAGTGCTCTGGAGAGAGTTATCCATGCATTCATCACTTCACAACTGGACTACTGCAATGCTCTTTACACCGGCATTGACCAATCTCAACTCCGCCGCCTACAGTTAGTGCAGAACTCAGCTGCTCGACTACTCACCTGTACAAAAAAGCGCGAACATATCACCCCGGTCCTTGCATCACTCCACTGGCTACCCATCTGCTACCGCATAGACTTCAAACTCCTACTGACTGTATTCAAATCCCTCCATGGTCTGGCCCCCACTTACCTGTCTGACCTCCATCACCACATCCCCTCCAGAGCACTACGGTCAGCTGACCAGCTGCTACTGGAAGTGCCCAGGACCAGGCTAAAAACAAAGGGGGATAGAGCCTTTGCGGTTGCAGCCCCTAGTCTCTGGAACTGCCTCCCCCTCCACATCCATGCGGCCCAGTCTGTGCACAGTTTTAAATCCTTGTTAAAAACCCATCTCTTTGCACTTGCTTTTAATTAGGGTTCCCCTTCTTTTAAGCACCTGTTTACAGTGTCCCATGGTTACCTCTTGATATCCCTCCTTTTGTTTTTATTTGTTTCTTTTTATCTTTTTAACTAAATGTGTGTCTCTTTTTACTTACTCTCTGCATATTTGCACTTTACTGTGAAGCACTTTGGTGCGGCTCAGCCGTCTGTAAACCGTGCTATACAAATAAATTTGACTTTGACTTTGACTTTATGTCAGAATGCTGTTCATTGATTTTAGTTCAGCATTCAACACAATAATTCCCCAACAACTCACAAACTAGATCACCTGGGGATAAACACCTCAATGTGCAACTGGCTGCTTGATTTCCTGACATAACAGGGAGACCACAGGCAGTACGGGTTGGCAGCAAAACCTCCAGCACCGTCGCACTGAACACAGGGGCCCCCCAAGGATGTGTGCTGAGCCCCCTCCTTTTCACTCTGCTGACCCACGACTTCACACCATCACACAGTTAAAACCTGTTCATCAAATTCGCTGATGACACCACTGTGCTGGGTCACATCAGCGACAATGATGAGACACACTACAGGAGTGCAGTGAGCTGCTTGGCCAAGTGGTGCAGCCACAACAACCTCTCCCTGAATGTGGAGAAGACAAAGGAGATTGTTTTTGACTTCAGGAGAGCACACACACACAGCACGCCCCCCCTCACCATCAATGGAGCTGCTGTGGAAAGAGTAAGCTCTGTGAGGACCTCTCCTGGTCAAAGAACACTGCAGCACTGGCCAGTAAAGCCCAACAGCGACTCTACTTCCTCCGCAAGCTGAGGAGAGTCAGAACCCATGCTTCCATCATGTGCACCTTTTACAGAGGCACCATGGAGAGCATCCTCTCCAGCTGCATCACTGTGTGGCATGGCACCTGCACTGTGTCCTGCCGCAAACAGCTACAGCGTGTGGTGAAAGCAGCTGAGAAGATCCTGGGCGTCCTTCTCCCCACCCTCCAACGGCCTCTTCAGTCTGCTGCCATCAGGAAAGAGACTGAGGAGCCTTGGGGCCAGGACTAGCAGACTGAAAGATAGCTTTTCCCACCAAGCCGTCAGGATGCTTTCTGCCCTGCCCTCCCTCAACCCTCTATTAAGAAGCATTAATTGAAGTTGAAAACATGTGCTATAGAACCACTGATACTTTGAGCATGCTCAATACCTATGCATTTGTAAAGAGGGGGAGAAATATATGCCAATGCAACAATGAAAACATTTCCGGATTTGTCCCGTAAGGTGTGTGCGTGAGGAATGAACAAATAGGCATGCAGAGTTAATTGATTACGAGAAAACCCACGGTTATCTGCCTCCATAATATGAATAACTTGTATCTGTAATAAATGACCAAATAACTATGGCAGAGCATAGCACACTAGAATTAGAGATATGCAAACTGGTTGGTACATTAACAATTTGAGAGAGAGAGAGAGAGAGAGGCCAAGAGGACCCCCCCCCCCCCCCCCCCCCAGCTTGCTCACTCATTTGGTGTGACAATACAGGTGTGAGGTTAAGAAGTAGACTACAGTATATTTCTTAGCCTACAACTATGCATAAATACATGCAATGAAATCATGATCGGATTGTTGCCCATATTACAAAGAGTTACTCAAGACCAAACATGAATGTATTACATTCAAAACATACTGTATATTTTACAGACATTTTAAAAGAAGTTGCCATCAAACCAGGTTCGCCGGCGTGCGGTGCAGGTGCCCCACAGCTGGGGCCAACTTTCCATTTTACATAGTGTAGACAGTCATGCCAGCTACAGCAGACTCGCAGTTGTAAAATGGAGTCAGTCAGCTAAGGGGTCATTCAGTATGAAGTGCTTGGACAGTAGCACAGTGAGAAGGCAGGCTATTGAGTGCTAGAGATGCAAAGGTGACACATCCAGATGAAAGGCATACTGTAACAGTGCATGTGGCCTCAAATGCAAATTTGGGGGTCATGCTGGTGGAGAGGTTGCACCCAAAACAATCCTGGGTTTAGATTCATATAATTTACGCAGATGCAAATCCTGTTTTCCATCAAGTAGATTATTGGCTGATTATTCCTCTCTCATTGTCATACCTCCAGTGAGTTTGCTGCAGTGACATTTTTGAATACATACAGTACACACTGTAAAAAAGGTCAAGTCAGGGCTGTCCAATTTATCAAACCATATTACCTTGATTTTCTTTCTTATATTATCTTGAATTTCCCCTTGGGGATCAATAAAGTATCTATCTATCTATCTATCTATCTATCCATCTATCTATCTTTGTGTATGAAATGTGCTATATGAATAAACTTGACTTGACTTGACTTTAGTAAACCTAGACATTTCATTCATGTGCAACCACTGTACATGATAACATCAAATAAGTTCAGCGATTATTTTTTTTTTTTCAGTGCAGGGATGAATATGGTTTTTAACTCTTGCCGGTTCTAGTCAAATCAAATCACTTTGATCTATAGACAGTAAATCAAAATAGATTGCCTCACTTAAAATGTTCTAGTAGGTAGAATTCAGTTGTTGTCTTTTGTTGATATTACTTGTGTAAAATTAATGTTACTTAATTTTAAGGTGGAAACTTAAACAATCAAGTGAACTATGCTTAAATTGCTGAAGTTTGTGCTACACTTAAAAATGAATTTGTTAACCTTACTTGACCTGTTAGTTAACCTTATTCTTTTAATGTATGCAAAACCGATTGCCCTTGTAGTCTAGGACCTGAGAGAGATTTGTATGCGCTTCATTTAGCGGAGAATATCTCAACTGTTCTTAACTAATATGACCCCTCTGAACAACATGGGATGTGTGCCAAAATCTCTATCCGGGACGAAAGTCCTGAAAATGACCACAATAGGTGACACTATATATCACACTATTATTACACTAGAGGTGAATGGGACTTTTTTTCCCCTTTATAGATATCCTCATAAACTTCTACCAGATTAATGTTCATATTAAGAGAAACACTTTTTGTATTACACTTTGTCTAACTAGTTTTTTAAAATATGCAAATGAGGCAATATCTCATTAAATATGCGTACATACACTCTTGACACAACAGCTTTTCTGAGGTGATCTCAATGTTTATCTGACCATGTAATGTAAGAATTCTGGTTTGATATTTGGGGGTCTAACAGCAAAGCTGCAGAGTTTCATGCATAAGCGTTCACTCAATATAGCCAATCAAAATTGACTGCGAAGCCGCCAAACAGGAAGTGAGCTCATATCTCACCAACGCTTTCATGTATGAAATCCAAACATTGGTAAGGGGACTCGTTAACTGATTGTGATGATGCACTAGGAAATTGGTATCATTTGGACTCTATAGGGGGCGCTGTGATACAGGAAGTAAGTTCATATCTCAGTAACGCTTTGATGTACGAAGTTCAAACTTAGTATGTGGACTTGGTACCTGATTGTGAGGACATTCTAGGAAATTGGCATTATTTGGTGGGACCTTTTTTTCCCTTTATAGATATCCTCATACATTTCTAATAATTAAATGTGCAAATGAGGCGATATCTCATGAAATATGCGTAGATACACTCTTGAAGCAACAGCTTTTCTGAGGTGATCACAATGTTTACAATGAACATGTATTGTAAGAAATCTGGTTTGATATTTTTAATTGTGTTTCTGTAGATGTTCAGTGTGGATGTGTGTGTGAGGAGGATGTCCTGTGTTGTGCTGTGTGGAATTACAAATACAACACTGCAAAAAGCTGCTTGTCTAATAAAATCAAACTAATCAATTCTCCCTGAAAACAAGCTAAATTATCTCCCAGTGCAATAAGTAAATTTGTCGTTAAACAAGCACAATTATCTGCCAGTACAGTAAGTATATTTGTCTTAGACTTAAAAATAAGTCTAACTCATCTTAAATTAAGTCAAAATTATCTTATGAGAGAGCACTAGGTAAGTATTTTCATACTTAAAACAATACACCACCTTGGTCTTAAATGCACCACCTTGGTCTTAAATGCAGAATGCTTATGGTTTTGTGAGAAAGGGCAGTTTATTAGTCCCTGAGGTTGGAATATCAAAGCCTGAAGGTTTGCCAGATCTCTGCTCGTGTGGCAAGTGTGCACACAAGAATGGCTGTCCCTATCAGGTAACTGGTATCCATTGCTGCAAGTACTGCAAATGCAAAATAGGAAATAGATGTAAAAATTCTATCACCGAATGAGTTCTTATCATCATCCCCATATCTGGACTCTGTTGAGAAAAAGTTGAAAGTTTGACCTTGCAACACACTTGCAATGTGGGGGTCTAGCAGTAAAATCGCATTGCAAATGGTATTGCCATGGCATGAGCAAGCACTCACAGCAATTTTCACGGCAATTGCATAAAGAATGGTTGAAATATTAGCTTACTTCCTTTATTACAGCACCCCTAGAGGTCAAATGATGCCACAAACCTTGCATGTCCGCACAATCAGGTGCCAATTCCCTGTAACAAGTTTGGCCTTCATACATCAAAGCGTTGCTGAGATATGAGCTCACTTCCTGTATCACAACGCCTCCTACGGATGCCAAATGATGCCAATTTCCTAGTGCGTCCTCTTAAACAGATACCATGGGTGGCTCTCAAACTCTCTCCTCAGTCCTCCAGGCTCGTTCCCACTGATCTATAACTAACACTGGATAGACTATCCCATTGTTGCCACCTCATCATTCTTTATCTAGATCTGTGAGGACGAGGATCAAGGAAGGAAGGGAGGCTGTATAAAAGACCAAATGAGAGGCACCCCATGTCCCATGTCAAGTTTGGCCTTCGTACAACAAAACGTTACAGAGATACATTGTGCGTCCTCACAACCAGATAACATGTTCCTGTGCCAAGTTTGGCCGTCGTATATCAAAGTGTTGCTGAGATATGAGCTCACTTCCTGTATCGCAGCCCGCCCTATGGATGCCAAATAATTCCAATTTTCTAGCACGTCCTCACTATCAGGTACCAAGTCCACATACCAAGTTTGAACTTCGTACATCAAAGCGTTGCTGAGATACGAGCTTACTTCCTGTATCACAGCGCCCCCTATAGAGTCCAAACGATGCCAATTTCCTAGTGCGTCATCACAATCAGTTAACGAGTCCCCTTACCAATGTTTGGACTTCATATATCAAAGCGTTGGTATGAGATATGAGCTCACTTCCTGTTTGCCGGCTTCGCAGTCAATTTTGATTGGCTGTATTGAGTAAACGCTTATGCATATCGAAACTCTTCAGCTTTGCTGTTAGACCCCCAAATATCAAACCAGAATTCTTACACTACATGGTCAGATAAACATTGTGATCACCTCAGAAAAGCTGTTGCTTCAAGAGTGTACAGTATGTACGCACATTTAATCAGATATTGCCTCATTTGCATATTTTAAAAAACAAGTTAGACAAAGTGTAATACAAAAAGTATTTCTCTTAACATGAACATTAATCTGGTAGAAGTTTATGAGGATATCTATAAAGGGAAAAAAAAGTCCCATTCACCTCTAGTGTAATAATAGTGTTATCTATAGTGTCACCTATTGTGGTCATTTTCAGGACTTTCGTCCCGGATAGAGATTTTGGCACACATCCCACGTTGTTCAATGGGGTCATATTAGTCTAGAACAGTTGAGATATTCTCCGCTAAATGAAGCGCATACAAATCTCTCTCAGGTCCTGTACTATTGCAATTTCTTTTCCAGGAAAATATGTAATTTCAAGTTGTTCAAATGCTCACTTAGTGGAGTACATTTACACTACTGATAATTAATTAATTAACTTGGTCATTACAAGTAAAGTGTACTGTATGTTTATTAAACACAACATGTGTATTGAATGCATTTCCAGAATGCCACAGCCCCTGTCTACATATTTTGAAAGGGATCACATATTAATCTTTACAGAAAACTTGGTAATTCTTTTGCACTTGTACAACAAACAAAATCAAAAACTGAAATCAAAAACTAATCTGCAAAACCAAATCTGATACACTACATAAAATGAAAAGCAATGAAAAGTTCAATACTATAATAACTCTGCTTTGAGTGCAAATTCATATGAGCCATGTTCAAAACTACAGTATGCATTCAATTGTAGACTCAATATTTTTAAGTTGAAGAGAGAGAATCTTTACATGTTGTTTAATGGTTTAGGTGATACGGACGCTAATTTTTGAAGCCATCTCTTCCAGCATGTGTGCACCTGAAAAAAATAAACATTATACATTTACAACAATCTAGAAATGAGAGTGGGAGAGTGGGGCTTCAAAATGCCATCACCACAGCTGTAATTGTTGATGTACATCATTCAACCAGCACAGGCCCCAGGCACAGCCTATTCTGAAAGGGACTGAAACTGGCAAGAATAGAGCTGCTGATTGCTGATGCTGTAATTTCCAGACTATAAGCCGCTGTTTTTTTCCCCATGCTTTGAACACTGTGGCTTATACAACAGTGCGGCTAATCTGTATGTTTTTACAGCTAACGGACACTAGAGGGGCTTCTCAACCTATGGATATTACAGGTTACAGTCCAACACCTAGTGTGGCTTGTATGTAACAGTTGTGTCGTACTTACATAGTTTCAACCATGTTAGTTGCTAACATTGTTGCTAACTATACTTTTCCAAAGCACACCCCAAACCATATATCTGCATACACTGCATAATAAACGCTTACCTGATTAATATATACATAAAGATACAAACATGTGTATGTTGTACAGATATTGTATTTAACCATCTACAGTGAATAATGTATCATTTCTACATATTTAATAATATCAGGTAGATATACACAAAATAATACCTGCTATGGCATGGCTGTTTTTGTGTAGTGCTCAGTTGTTCAAACATTTAAAAAAATAAATAAAAACATGGACTTGTATGGTTCTTTGTCTCAAGGCCTCAGTCATAATTAAAATGGCTCAAAAGTCATTCAGGATGTGCCTTTGCCTTTGCTGGTGTGCTTACCTCGGGATTGAAGACACAGTGAATGAGGAAGATGAAGGTTCCTTGCTGTGAGTTGAGGATGATGAAGAGGATGTCCAGAACACTGCCATAGCCCATATGGAAGAATCCCAGGACCCAGGGGGACGTGATGACCACAGACTGGACCAACACACGTGCGGCCTGGCATCTGTGGAGAGTGTGTCAGAAGAAATGTGTGAGAGGGAATGCGTACAGTATGTGTGTGTGCGTGTGCGTGTGTGTGTGTGTGTATAAAGATGTGGTAGAGAATGTATGTGTGAGAGAGGGTGTGTGTATGTGTGTGTGACATAATGTAAGAGGGACTGTACAGTGTGTGTGTGAGGGTGTGAGAGAGAGCTGGGCCTTGGGTATTGCCACCATCCACACAATACAATACAATACACTATGGCTGCAACAATGAATTATTACATTTTATTATATGGCTCTCTAGAATGTTGAGAGAGCTCCCATTCACTTTGAATGGGCCTCCCCAACGTTCTACCGGTGATTAATATGTATAATCACCGGTGAAAGTATATAATGACCGCTGTCAATGGCAACGGGTTTTGTGCTTCTAATTCACGTCTTTCATATCAATCCGCAACAAAGCCGTTCGCTGGTTGCAATGGAATTTCATTGAAAGTTACCAAGTATGTTGCCAGGCAACACCTAACAACTGTCAACTGTGGCGAACTATTTATTTTCTAGAAGTTAGCGGAAGCCACCAAACGGTAGCCAAGTCATTGCTAAAGACACATTGAGTTAAGTTTCATTTCTCTTTTTGGCAAGTAGCCATATAATAAGCGGGATAATGTATAGAACGCCGGTCATTATCGGAAAATAATTCCCTTCAGGACGAAGCAAAACCCCTCCGCTGCGCGTCGGGGTTCTGTTCATCCTGTCGGGAATTATTTTCCGATAATGACCGGCGTTCTATACATTATCCCTTACGTATCAGTTGTGCATTATAAGAAAAAGAATATATATTAGAATAAGAATTGTCATCAGTATCAAGCTATGTGTTCCAGGTTACCTGACATTCCTGATCTCCTCATTAAGAGAGGACTCATTTGAAGGCAGCAAGCAGAGGCGGATAAAGACGATGAGCAACATAATCAGGTTAACCTAAAAGGGGGGTGGGGGGGGGGGGCAATCAAACAATTATTACTGTTTTGCACAAATACTCACTCATCAAATCTCAGTCTCATGTCTTTACATTACTTGTTTGTTATTGTGTCCTGTCTTGCCTTTATAGGTCTACTGTATCTACTTCAACATGAATTACACGTAAATTACACAACGGTAAATTATACTGCGTGGTTATTAAACACAACACACGTATTGGAGTTGTGATAACTAATGTTACAGTTCAGCTACCTAATATAACATTTTCCACAATGCAGAGAATGCCACAGCCCCTGCCCACATATTTGTGAAGAGATCACATATTAATCTTTTCTGAACTGTGTGAAGCAAGCTGCTCCCCACTCACAGTGAAGGTGAAGTAAGCCGGCCCCAGCAGACTCCAGGACAGGCCGGCATGTGTCCGGACACCACACCTACACATGGAGGGGAATGTGTCAAATAACATACTGAGGATTCACACTGCTTTTGCCAGTTGATGTGATATATTATTATGGCTATCCTTCTTTCTTTCTTTCTTTCTTTCTTTCTTTCTTTCATTTTCTTTGCCATTCCTTCTTTCTTGCACAGCTCACCATTCAGTGCCATATCCATCTGGCATCACTCCAGCAACCATACCGACTATTAGTAATGGAAACCCGTAGCCAATCAAAGACAAGTGGCCACAGCTTGGCCCCTCCCCATGGGGCTTCTTGAGCTTCTTAAGCATCATGATTGACAGGAGGAGGAGCAGGATGTCCAGGTGCATCCACAGAAGACCGCTCAAGTAGAAGAAAATCTGGAAGCCGGAGAGAACTCTACACAACACCTGTGAGAGCATAAATAATGAATTAGTAAAGATCTCTACACCAGTGGTTCTCAAGCTGTTCACCATGAGTACCACCTCAAAGAGCAATTGACCCTCCAAGTACCACCATTATGACCAGCATTAAAATACAGTAGCGTAGGCCAATGTAAATATATTTTATATTTCACATACAGTTTCATTATATATATTTCTATATCATTTGAAGTGACTATGTCTTCTTGAGATAAAACGTCTTGGAGACTCCCAGAGTACCACAACAGAGAGTTTGCGTACCACCAGTGTTACTCATACCACACCTTGAGAACCACTGGTCTACACAACACCTGTGAGAGGGTGATGAATTAAGTAGTAAAGATCTCTACACAATGCCTTTCAGAGTGTGACAAATTAATTATTAAACATCTTCATACAACACCTGTCAGAGCAGGATGAATGAATTTTAAGACACTACGGCTCTCTTTGAAACAGTAGAAACTACTGCCTTTAAAGAGTCACTTCACCCCATAACTCCACCCACTTCACATTTCTGAAAACGGCTTTGAAAATGGGCGAGACGTTCTGAAATTTGGAGAGAGAGTTCAGCACTGCTGCAACCAATCAACCACGGTGATTTCGTGTCAATCTGGGAATGAGTGCTGCAGACATGGCTTATCACAGGTAGGCTAATCAGGGCAGCAGGTGTTGGGGCGTTTCAGTCCTAATTTGTAACGACCCGGTGACGTAGTGTCGGACTAGAAGTGCAGGACAACGTCAGCATTCCAATAGTATTTTGGACCAACATGCCATGGCATGTTTTCAAATGGTAGTATGCGCGAGAGAGCAATATCTCCAATACAAAATCAGACGAAATGTTACTTTTGTCGAGAAACACGATTTTTGTCAATATTAACCCTGGTAATAGTACAGTTCACCACTTATAAGTATTTTCAATCAATCAACAGCTCAAAAAAACTATTTTAGGGTGCAGTGACCCTTTAATGATATCTAAATGGGGAGCAAGGCAGCAAGTACGATTCAAAACCAAAACCAAAACCAAAAAAATATATTTTTTTGCTGCCTTCTGAGATATCTTACGCTGTTTTCAGACAGGATTTGCACACATTTTGCGATAATTGCTTGCCGCGTTTTTGATGGTAGTGGACATTCAGATATGAAGCATATGCGAAATGTATACGGCCACCTGTTGTTCTCATCTAATGTAGAATTTTCCGTCAATTGGGCTTTAGTTCGCTGGGCAGATAATGATGCCAGCTGTGCATGCCTGACAGCGGAAGAGAGTAGTTTTCACACCGGAAGTAGCATTGCTGCATTACCTGCAGCGTGTTAGAGAGATGTAGGCTAACTGTTCAATGATATCGGGCGCTTTAAATACACATAATACTTCCCTTGATCATCACTTACAAGTGCAGATTTTTTCCGCAATTGCATTCACATAGCAGCTGTAGCGGCAACATTGACGGAAACATGACTAGGTCGGCAGCAGGAAAAGTTCCGGTAGAAAATATGCGGACATATGCATTCAGACAGCACAACGAAAAAGAAACTAGCGTAAAAAGTCTGTGAACATAGCAGAAATACACGTCTGTCTGAAAGCGGCTTTAGATTGTTTTTGAAGGCAGCATCGATGCACACTTCATGCTCCCTTTCACCCATAATCCTTCCTGCCAACGTCTGCAACAGCTGTGAAAAGTAAACAAAGTTGGCAGATGGCATTGGTAAACTGTTGAAATGTGAAAAACAATCAACATTTGGCAAATGCTGTTGCCAAAAGTGACTTCCAAAAACATGGAAGGAAAAGAAGCTACAACTCCATTGAGACATTACGCAATAAAGCAACAAAACGCATATCACATCAATTTCACAGTGCCACAAGTATTTAAACAAAATCTCAAAACATGCTGACATCTTTAAGCTAGATAGGATGAGGGCAAAAACCCAGTTAACCAACAACCACAACCACACCAACACATTGTATTGAGCACCTTGTGAGGAAGGATGTGGAGGATGAGCTCCTGGACGAGCAGTGATAGGAGATGGGCCTGGAAGAGGCTGACGCAGAGGTTCAGGCGAGCCAGGTTGGTCACTTTGGGGTTCAGGGCACACAGGGCAAAGGTCACCAGGGTCAGGATCAGGAAGAGCAGGCCAATGAGCATGGCAGCCATCTTTAGCCAGTTCCTCTACGGATGAGGAGAGACAGAGAGAGGAGAGAGATTGTGTGATTTTTAGAACACAACAGTCTGTAAAAGTAATAACTTAATGTGATATTAGCTTCTACTCACTCATGCATCTTGTTGATACATGATCACACTACTTTGTCATTTGAATGAAAACATAAGCGCGCACACACACACACACACACACACACACACACACACACACACACACACACACACACACACTCAAACGAAACATACAGTACACACACATGTGACTATATGGTTTCACTGAGAGTTTTCCTTGCATTGCCCAACTCCTGCATCTTTCCTCCATCCTCCTCTCTCAGGTTTTGTCTGGATCTCACTCACTTACCTCCACCTGCATCATCAGACTGAAGGTGGACAGGTGCCCACAGGTGCAGACTGTGTGGGTGGTGTTGGTCTGGGTGACATCACAGCCGTCAACCACCCAGGCGCCACCATTCCAGTACACACAGGAGAGCTCTCCTCGAGGATGCACAACCTACACACACACACACACACACAGGAGACTTTAGGAGACTTGAGGCTGAGGTATTGTTTAATCCTATATAAGGTGCAGGCAAGGGCACGGGCAGCAGGAGGTTTCCACTCAAAAACAACAAACTGATCAATTTATTAAATCACAGTCTCAATCACTCGTCAATCACACTCATTGGCCAACAGCAGAACACAACTCTCTCACACGTAATTCACTTATATTCTGACTAAACTTACTCAACATGTTAGAAACCCCTTGCGCACACAAAGGGAAAACAGGAAACAAAGGAGAACCTACAGTATGGGACAGTGCAACGGGGCTAATAGCCTCGACGCAACAAAAATTAATAATAACAATAGCAATATAAATATAATAATAATAATGATACTACTACTACTACTACTACTACCACTACTAATAATAATAATAATAATAATAACCATAATAATATAATGATCATTAACTTCAGGATTTTAAGGCCTCACGTGTGTATGCTTGAGAGTGAGGTTTACTGGATTTGTCAGCCATGTGGTCGGTCCCAGAGTAACAGAAACCACTTTGGACATAACAGTGGTGATGGTGTCACTTCCTGTTGTGCAGAAAAAGTCGGCTGTGAGCACTTCCTCCATGTTGGTAAAGACCATGAGTGAGGCAGATGCCTTGTCTGCTCAAGGGAAACAATACACAAACATTCAAAACAATAAACAGAAATCCCAATAGGCTTACAAGAACATCCCAACGTTGGGAGTAATAATACTAATACTAAGAAAAATAATAGTATCATGTTATTAATTATTATTATCATTACCCCTTTACCTAACTTGTCTTATATTGTGTGTAGTAACCCAGTTTGATCCTGATAGCATAGCTTATCATATTTATTAGCATTTTCCACTGTAAGTGGGCTATTCTGGCTTCTGTAGCAAGCACCAAATACACTCACCTGCATTGTTCTTAGACAAGTCAATATCCAGTTGAGTGTCATCTGTCTTTATCTTTATATGAACAGCAGGCCTTGGATTTGTGTCTGGTCTGACACCATTTTTTTGCAGCTCTGCAAAGATATTTAGGAATGCATGTCATTTACATACAGTATGCATTTCTCATGCAAGCAGGGGCGCCGCCAGAAATTCTGGGCCCCATGAAAGATTTCAATTTAGGGCCCCCCCTCTCCCCTAAAAAAAATAAAATAATAATAATAATAGTAATAATGAAATATGTTTATTTATATAATTATTATTTTTGATAATAAAAAGAATGCATAACTGTCTGAATTACACTGACTGTTGCCTTAAAATGAAAATGCTGTGGTAGGCCTACATATTATGGAACATATCGGTTTTCTTATATGAGCAAATATTGTTAGGCCACTATGCAGTTCTTTTAAGCTAAATGCTCATGTGTTGAGAAAACTTGCATGCATCACTCTATCAATATGTAAGGGATAATATATAGAACGCCGGTCATTATCGGGGTTTAGCTTCGTCCTGAAGGGAATTATTTTCCGATAATGACCGGCATTCTATACATTATCACGCTTATTATACGGCTACTTGCCAAAACGACAAAATAAACTCATCTCAATGTGTCTTTAGTAATGATTTGGCTACCGTTTCGTGGCTTCCGCTACATCTAGCTGAGTGAACCCGTTGCCATTGGCAGCGGTCATTATACCTTCGGAGCGGTGATTATGTACGGGATAATGGACGACACGCCGTGCGGTTATTCAAAGTTAATGCACGTTCTAGACGGTGATATGGCCCGACGCGAAGCGGAGGGACGTTCCGTCTAGAAAAGTCACCGCACGGCGTGAAGTCCATTATCCCGCTTATTCCACTGTTGCCACTTGCGTTGTGTTCGTTTCCGGTGCTAATTTAAATGTTTTAATCGCTAGAACTGTTTTGTTTGTAGAACTACTTTTCCCAGACACATTTCAACTAATTTCTCAAACTGCGGTTACTAGTTCTAAATGGATGGTTGCTATGGCCAAAAGCCAGTCGTTAGTTCTAATCTCCCGTTGTCAAGATGGCATATCCCAAGATTCTGATGAATGTTAACTTGGAAAGATTGCTATTTTTCTAAGCCTACTGCCACCTAACTAGCTAAATGACACCTCTGTCATATGCTAAACGTTACTATGATCTGAACGTCTGTATTTTACAGCTTGTATGCAACGTGACAGCGCATTTAAACTTCACAACAAGTTTGGCGAATTAATATTCAAGTGTGATACGGCCAAAAAATTGGAACTACTTCATAGCCGTGCGTATATCTAAAGTTATCTCCCTCAACGATGGAATTCTCTTCTCTGATTGGCTGATGGGGTGGCCATTAACTTCGTATAACCTGCTACCTGTGAAGTAGTTCCCGTATCACACTTGAATATTAATTCGCCAAACTCGTTGCGAAGTTTAAATGAACTGTCACGTTGCATCCAAGCTGAAATACAGACGTGCAGAACCATAGTAACATTGTAGCATATGACGGAGGTGGATTGTAGCTAGTTGGATGCCATGTAGGCTATAAAAGTAGCGATCTTTCAAAGTTAAGGTTAATCAGAGTCCTGG